>NC_080676.1:136599674-136902704 GCF_030445035.2 Dasypus novemcinctus
CTTGATGGAAAAGGCCAAGATTGCTTTGAAGAGACTGTTGATAGTAAAATGGATGCTAAAGAGACTTTCATGATGCCTTAGAAGTAAATAATATAACTATTATTGGAAACAGAGGAAAGGCAGTCTGTGTTGTAAAGTTGCAGAGCACTTAGCAAGCTTTACTCCTGGTGTTTTAGGGAAGGCAGAATTTGAAAATGGTGAGCCTGGGCATTTAGCTGAAGAACTTTCCAAGGTAAACTCGGAGGATGCAGCTTGGCTTCCCCTTGAAGCTTATAGCAAAATGCTAGAGGAGAGAAATACACTGAGGACTGAACTTTAGGGCACATACACCAAAAAAAAAAAAAAAACCGGAAACTGATTTTGGAAATTCCAAGCCCCTGGAAATCAAGCTCCCAGATGAATGTCCCCCATTTAAGGACCTAACTAAACTTGGAATAGTAAATCAGGATTGAAGATGCAGTTAAGAAGGAAAGAATTGTGGAAAGTTTTACTGTCTGATGGCTTGGAACCCTGCTTCTTGCATGCTAAACCAACAAGCTTTTTGAGATAGTTGTATGAATAAAACCACTGTCAGCTTGGACTAAAGGAGACATGTAAAGGGAAGATTGAAGGGGGAACAGCTTTAAGAGGAAAACCATGGAAGCTTTGATCTGTAATTAAGACATTGCCTTGGGCCAAGAAAGGACCCCACATATATGTACAGAGAGAGTGAGTTTGCTCCAGTACTTGAAGAGGGTGGATATTTCCACCTGATGCTGGGAGAGTTTTTCCATCCCAGAGTACAGAGAGGGTGGAGCACCTTTCTCCAGCATTAGGACAGTTGAGGTCAGCATCCCTTAAATCTGAGAGGGGTGTGCCTGTTCACCATGGATTATGGAAAGCCAGGTGGTCAGCTCATTGCTCTGAGAGGTTTGAGCCTGTATACCAAAGTTTAGGGAGAATGTTGCCTCCCCCTCACTGTACTAGGGGGGTTAAGTCTCTAACCCAAAGATTGGGTAAGGTGTGGAATTCACCTTAATGCTCTTGGAAGGTGAGGTCTGGAGCTTGGTTACCACCCAGATACTTGATGAGAGTGGACCCAAAGAAGGTTTGTTGGGTGAGCCTGTGGAAGGTGCAGGTTACCATAAGGATCCAGGAAGAAGAAACCATCATCTTAAGAATGACTCTCAGTCTTTGACATGTAATGTAGTATGTCCTGTAGGCTTACTGAACTGTAGAGAACCCATGACTCATATTTTCCTCCCAATTTCTCCTTATTTTGATAGAAATGTTTTCCTTTGTCCATTTGTTTTTTGGAAGCAGTAAATGATTTTGTAAGTTTAAGAGGTCTACAGCAGAAGGAACTTTGCCCCAAGACAAACTGTATTTCTTTAAACTGATTATGATATGAATCTATATTTAGAATTGCTACTGATTTAAAGTGTTTTTTTTTTTAATACTGTAATATCTTTTTGGAATCCAGAGGGTGGAGTATAACAGTTTGGTATGGTTCATGAATTCCAAAAATAGATATTGGATTATAGTGGGTATGATTAAATTGTGATTAGGGCTTTGATTGGGCCATGTCAGTAGGACCTTGTGTCCCTGCCCCTTGATGGGCAAAAAAAAAAAGAAAAACAACCCAAAAAACATGAACCAACTATATGCACTTTATAAGATACTTACCTTAAATTCAAAGACATATGTAGGTTCAAAGTAATAGGATAGGAAAAATTGTACTATTCAAGAAGAAGTTTTATTTTATTTATTTTTTTTAAGATTTATTTATTTTATTTCTCTCCCCTTCCTCCCCCCCACCCCAGTTGTCCGTTCTCTGTGTCTATTTGCTGTGTGTTCTTCTTTGTCCACTTCTGTTGTTGTCAGTGGCATGGGAATCTGTGTTTCTTTTTGTTGCATCATCTTGTTGTGTCAGCTCTCTGTGTGGGCAGTGCCATTCTTAGGCAGGCTGCACTTTCTTTCACGCTGGGCAGCTCTCCTTATGGGGTGCACTCCTTGCACATGGGGCTCCCCCATGCGGAGACACCCCTGCATGGCACCGCACGACTTGCACACATCAGCACTGCAGGTGGGCCAGCTCCACACAGGTCAAGGAGGCCCAGGGTTTGAACCGTGGACCTCCCATGTGGTAGACAGATGCCCTAACCACTGGGCCAAGTCTGCTTCCTGATCAAGAAGAAATTTTAAATCTTATTACAAATCCATAGTAATCACAATAGCATGATATTGGCCCAAGGACAGACTTATGAACAAATGGAATTGAGAGCTCAATAAAATCAACCCTCACATTTATGGCCAACTGAGTTTTGACAGGGTTGAAAAGATCACTCAACAGGGAAAGAATTTTCATCCTCAAAAAATGGTGCTGCAAAATTTTGGAGTATGGATGTAAGAGAATGAAGGAGAACTCTCTTACCTCACACTATATACTAAAATCAACTCGAAATTATTCAAAGACATAAATATAGGAGCTAAAACAATACAAGTTTTAGAAAAAAATTGTAGGGAATCATCTTCATTGTGTTGAGCAGTGTTTTGTTTTGTTTTGTTTTTTGTACTTCGCAACCAGAACATAAGCAACAAACAAAAAATTAGGTAAATGGGATTTTATCAAAAGTAAAAGTTTTTGTGTCTTAAAGGATATTCTCATGAATGCAAATGGCAACCTATGCAATGAGAAAAAATATTTGGAAACAATGTATCTGAAAAGATTTTCCACCCAGAATATATAATGAAATCTTTGAACTCAACAACAAAAAGAAAACAACCAAATTTTAAAATGGACAAGAGCCTTAAATAGACTCTTTTCCAAAGAAGATATACAAATGACTAAGAAGCACATGAAATGATGCACAACAGGTACATCGTACTCTGCAGCAGACCCATGGGTCATGCCTTAGACCGTGTACTTTTCTCATTTTCTTGTTTCTTAATAAACTATTAAAAAAAAGATGCTCCACATTATTGATCATTATGGAAATATAAATGAAAACCACAATGAGATACCACTTCACACCCACAAGAATGGCCACTATTAATAAAGAAAAAAAACATGTCAAATTTTGGAGAGGATACGGATAAATAGGAACACTAATTCATTGCTGGTGGGAATATAAAATGGTGCAATTACATGGAAGAGAGTTTGGAAGTTCCTCAGAAAGTTCAGAATAGAATTATTATATAATGTAACAATCCCTCTACTATGATATACCTAAAAGAATAGAATGAAGGGACTTGAAAGATATTTTCATATCAATGTTTATGGTGATAATATTCAAAATTGCTAAAAGACAGAAGCAAACCAACTGTCCATTAAATGAAAAATGGATAAGCATGATAACCTTATTGATAGGAAATAATTAAAATAGGAAACTCATAGAAGCAGAATATAGAATATAGGTTACCAGGGAATGGGGTGAGGAAAAAGAAAAGGGAACTAAGGCTTAAAATACAGTTTCTATTTTGGCTGTTGGAAATGATTTTGTAATGGATAGTGGTGATGGTAGTACAGTACTGTGAATTGCAATTAGTAGCCCTGAATTACATATTTTAAGGTGGTTAAAATGAACAACTGTTGGTTTTATATATATATATATATATGTTACTACAAAAATTTGTTTTTTTTTTTACCTATAGAACTGCATAACACCAATAGTGTTAAATCATGGACTATCCTTAATAGTATAATTATAAAACTGTGCTTTCTATAATTATAGTTATTTTCAACCTACATTTGTCTTTGAATTTAAGGTGAGTATCTTATAAAGTGCAAATAGTTGGTTCATGTTTTTTGGCTTTTTTTTTTTGTTATTGTTCCATTCTCCCAATCACTTCCTTTTGATTGGAGAATTTAATCCATTTTCCTTCTTTACAATCACAACTGATAATGCAGGAATTTCTTCTATCATTTTGCTATTTACTTTTTTGAGTAATAATTTTTGTACCTCAATTCTTTTGTTAATCCCTACTTTTGTTTTTATTTTTTCTTTATTTGTGCCATATTGAATCCCTTCTCATTTCTATCTGGATTGGCCAGAGGGTTAAAATTTAACATTTTAAAGTCTCTTCTGACTTTTCGTATGGGACAATCTGGAACAATGTTCCTCAAAGCCAGACCCCCAGTGACAGTGAGGAATGATCAATGATAACCACTGCATGGAGAAAAGAATTTATTGGTATTTACCATAATTTACCAGCTTTTTCCTCCTGCTTTTCTCTGGATGCTGTACAGTATTCTACTGGACTCCAGAGTTTTGACATAGTTGATTAAGATATTTTCTGTCTGTCTGATAATTGTGCTGGTGAAGGCACTTATTCCAGGATCTTCCTATTCACCATTTTCCAGCAATCCCCCACCCCATTTTATTTGATTTACAACGAAAGCATCAATATTGTTGATCTAGAATAGTACATGGAAGTAACATTTCCCATTGGATGTGTTAATGGGATGTTAATGGTTAATGCCTTGGGGAAGAACATAATGGATTATTTTCCATTTCTAAACCAATTCAAACAGTAGTTGAATAATCCTACTCTCTTATGATTAGATTACAAATGCCATCTCTTATTTGCAAGCAATATATATACAATTGTAAAACACGTATCTTACAATTGCACAAAATACCCACATTTAAACTTTTATTTAACCAGCAGAAATATCTGGAAGAAAATTTGTCTATGTTTGCATTAAATAGTATGTAGGCTGACTAATGATCCCTTAAAAATGTCCATTTCTTAATCACTGGTTTCTGTGACTATAATATCTTACATCACAAAAGGAACTTTGTAGATGATGTGATTAAGTTAAATATCCTGAAATAGAGTGAGTGGGTCCAACATAATTCCAAGAGCACTGAAAAGTGGCAGACAGGAGGATCAGAGTCAGAGATAGAGATTTCATGACCGAAAGTGAGGTAAGAGTGATGCAGTTATTGGAAAGGAGCTAAAAGCCAAGGGACATCAGCAATCTCTACAAGCTGGAGAAAACAAGAAAATGTATTCATTTAATTTTAGCCCTTGAGATTAATTTGACCCCTGACTTCCTAAATAAGAGGATAAATATGTGTAGCTATAAGCCACTAAGCAACAATAGGAAACTAATGGTAGTAGTATTTTATTTTTTGCATTTCCTCAAGTACCTGATGCTGCACTAAGTCAGCAATCAGTTGCCTCAAAGGGAAGGCAATGCAGAACTTATAGAAATAAAGGACAGAGAGAAACACGAGAGAAGAACCAAGGATGGAACCAGGGGGTTTATAGCTGCGAGCCTCAACCCTAGTTTCTGCATCATATTTTTTAGGAACTCCAGAGCAGCTATTCCTCATCACCATGGCAATGTTTACAATAACTGGGGACAAGTGCAACAAATAGGGAACAGGTAAGCCAGTTTCCCCACAACATTTCCCCCTTTTCATTTTTGTAAAGCAACGAAGGCAGATTTGGTGGTTTCTTACTACTTCTTACCTCAAAGGGCTCATTGTGTGCTTCTGAGGACTAAGTTCCAAAGAAACAAAGACAAAACATGCAACATTTCTCCCAGAATACCTCCTCCCCAACTTTCCCCTCAGTTCATAGGTTTTAGTGACTATAGTCCATCTGCAATTCTGGCCATCATTTAAGAAACAGGTAAAAATTTCAAATCAGCATTCTGAATGCCTACTACATCAGCTTGCAATTGAACTATTATTATAAACATGGAGGGTTACACAAAAGTTAGATACATTCCAATCACATGTTAATCTCAGTTGGATATTTACATTTTGTAATTTTCCTTCCAAGTTTAGAACAGCATTTTATACATAATCATAACTACAGCAGGTTATATAAACTTCCAAGTAGCTATGACTTATTTCTCATGGGATTAAGAACAGCAAGGCTATATAGGCCAGTACTTCATGAAAAATGACATCATTTACCGTTTGTATAGTTTGAGGCATAGGCAATGAACAATTATTGTTACTTCCCCATTTTGGGCTATGGGACTGTTGGAAGTTTATCACATAATTTCAGTGCCTTCCTTGGTCCTATTCTTAGCAACTTCACTGGACCTGGGACCACAAGTCAGTGTTGAATTTAAACTTAGTCCGACATTGTGAGGACTCTTTTACCAGGCAGAAAACAACAGGTGACCTGTTACAAGAGTCCCATTGCAGTATCTGTAGCAGTGAAAGCATATCTGGCCCCTTGCAAGAGCAGGAGGGTGCTGATGTCACAGTCACTGAAGTGAGCGTTAAGGCTACAAGCTGTTGGTGAATAGCAGGCAGTGGGAAGTGCTGTGCTAGGCACCACAAGGTCTGGTATTCATGATGTTCACTTTTCCAGTGGAGCCACTCTGCTTCTTCTCAGGTCTCAATTGTATGATTCTGAATCATCATGAGGCCTCTGCCTCAACAGTCCTAAGAGGGATGGTAGAGTAGTGGGAAGGGACATGATAGACATTTACCTGTCACTGCTGGCAGGCATCCCAGATGTTCTCCAGATCTCTCACCCATAGAGGGTGATTCACAACAGTCCATTGTTTCTGCTTTGCTTTTAGTATTTGCAATCCACCTCTGGATTGGGATGGCAGTCTTCAGAGTGACCAGACACTATTGTTTTAGTCTTTCACTTTCAGCAGGGCTTTATACTGCACACAATTGCTTTTTTAAATTCTATTTTTGGCCTGTTTCCATATTTGTGATTAAAACCCAAAGGGTACTCAATTAGAATGTTGCCTTTGCCACAAACCCCACCCAAAGCCAGTACTGATGCTGGCCATATCCAATTCACAGATTAAGTCAATATCCAACTTTTTTGTCTCTTTTTTTTTTAATGCAGCCTGCTAGAGGTCCTACTCTCATGAAGGACCTTTCCCCATTAACACATCTGATACTATTGTCTCTGAAATTCCTTTTAATTTTGGATAAAAGGATTACTGGTGAATATAATGTCCACAGTAAGATTTCATTTTTTATTTTATATTTATTTCTCTCACCTTCCTCCCAGTTGTCTGCTCTCTGTTTCCACTCGCTGTGTGTTCTTCTGTGACCGCTCCCATCCTTATCAGTGGCACCTGGAATCTGTGTTTCCCCTTGTTGAGTCATCCTGTTGTATCAGGTTTCCACATTTGTGGTGCCATCCCTGGGTAGGCTGCACTTTCTTTCACACTGGGAGGCTCTCCTTACGGGGTACACTCCTTGCGCGTGGGGCTCCCCTGCGGGGGGACGCCCCTGCGTGGCACGGCACTCCCTGTGCGCATCAGCACTGTGCATGGGCCAGTCCCACTTGGGTCAAGGAGGCCTGGGGTTTGAACCGTGGACCTGCCATGTGGTAGGTGGACACTCCATTCATTGGGCCAAGTCTGCTTCCCTCAGTAGGGTTTCAACCACAGATTTCTTCTAGGCAGCCAGTGTCTTTGTCATCAGGCCAGGGCAGAAAGCCTTGAGAAAGAACTGCAGAAGTCCATTGTTGACCTTTTCACACAGTTTTTGCACTTTTTGTATTCATTCAGGTTTATTTTACTTTTACAAAACACATTATCTTACTGAATATTATCACAATACTTTTACAACTTGCTATATACTAGTTCTGTCCTGCATATCACCATTTCTGATTTTATAAAACTATCCATTTTATTTTAAGACAAATTACTCCTTATTCAATTTCAATTAGCATTCCCACAAACTTTATTTTTTCAATATTCTCTTAACTTTTTTCATTTTTCATTTTATCCTATGAAGAAAAATAAATTATTCATTTCAATTTTAAGCATGAACTAATTTCTACGAAGATACTTATAGTAATTTTATTAATTGAGACTTATATTTCTTCTTATTATAGAGATCTCATTAATGTTTTAAACTTAGGTAATAATATAAGTGGTTATTTAATTTTTGGCCATTTGAATAGAATTCTTTCAGAATTTTTTTAATCAAATTATATCACCATCTGGAGGTATCAGAATATAAACTAACAATGAGCAATCACAAAAACAGTTTCAATACACTGAAACAATTACAATGTACACACTGACATTGACCAAACAAACACAAAAGCAGTTCCAAATCTACTAACCTAGAATTTCTTCATTGATTTTAATTTGACTTTTTTTATGCTCTCAAGCTGCCCTGTCTTCTGCCTTTCTGTTTCTTTCCTCTAACATTCTTTTTGTTAATTCTTCTTCTTGCTTTCTTTTATAATCCATTATTTCTTTTCCAGTTTTCTTCCTCTCAATTTCCTTCTTAATCTCTTTCCATCCCCAAGTCATACTTGCTTTATGATGCCATGCTTGAACAAGTTCTGTAGTTTAGAAACTTTGATGTAAAGCCATTCTAGTCTTCAGAATGAGACCACAGTCATGCAGTTTCCAGAGTCTGTCTCTCCATCTGCGTGACTGGAAGTTCTATGTTCCACAGGAATTTTCATCATTTTTGGTGTTCATGGTATAGATTTATCTGACGTGCTGGTACTCACACAGGACTTTCTCCTTCTCCTGGGGAAATGCAAGCTTACCCTTGAGGACTTCAAAGGCTTTCCAAACCACTCAGGGCTCTACATCTTTACACCAACTTTATTTATTTTATTTTATTTTTGAGGGTGAAGAATGACGTTGTAATAAAGGAAAACTTTAGTGAGTCACTGCCACTAAGGATTGACAGGCTAAATAAGATGAAAATAATTCTCTGTGGTACAACTTAATTGCATGTGTCCTTGCTTCCCAGCATTTGCTTTTCTTTTTTCCTTCTTTATTTTCATTTAAATGTTACATTAAAAAAATATGAGGTCCCTATATACGCCCCAACCCCACCCACCCCAACCCTCCCACATCAACAACCTCTTCCAATATCGCAGCGCATCCACTGCACTTGGCAAATACATTCTGGAGCACCACTGTATCACATGAACAGTGGTCGACATTGTAGTCCACACTTTTTCCCAGTCCACCCAGTGGGCCATGGCAGGACACACAACATCCAGCATCCATCCCTGCAGCACCACTCAGTACAACTCCAAATTCTGAAAATGCCCCCACCCCATATCTCTTCTTCCATCTCCCTATCATCAGCAGCCACCATGGCCACCCTCTCCACATCACTACTGCAATTTCTTCCCTTACTAATCACAGTAGTTTCCCAGCAGAACACACAATGAGTCCACTCTAATCCAACTAAATATCACTGAGTATATGTTGGGATGATTTTTCCTCACATATAATTTATCATATAAATTTCCTACTTCATACCTAAAAGTCCAAACCTAAATTTTACTTTTCCTATGCCTTTGATGAAAATCATATGTACAAGCATATTTCACAGTCAGAATAAAACAAGGTAATTTACTAAAATTTTGAAACTGAGAACGCTAACAATTTAGGATATCATCATGATTTTAAAGACTGTTTATTCTGTAAAATAGGGAAAATTGCTACCAGGTCCTGACTTATGCTTAAATTGGAAAGGTAATTAAAAAGAATTAAAGTTCTTACTTTTTTAACTGAGGAAAAAAACAATAAATTTATATGTAGTTTATATAGCACTTCTAATTTTAGATTAGATATCTAGTATTAAGACAATAACATATTTCTAATAGTTTCTAGATTTAATTATTTTTTGTGCACAGGATTTTAAATGACTTCAAATAAAAAAAGAAAAATCAATTTGACTTTTTGCTTCACACAATATCAGTTATATGTGAAGAATAGGAGACTTTCCTCCCCACTCTATCTGAAATAATGCCTCTTCAACTCCTACATACTTCAAATCACTTTCTCTGCCCTTCATCTTGTTTCATTTTTAAATTATATTTCTCATCATTTGTTTATTATCTCTTGCTCCTATTAGAGCACAACTGCCTAAGAGATTGGTTATTTTGGGGACTCAGCAGTGCATTTCCAACACCTAAAATAAGAGTATCATCCCTGAAATGAATAGTAAATGAATATATGACAAATTAATGAAAAGGAAAATGGAGATTATATTCCATTAAAAAGAGGATTTAAGGCAATTTTTTCTTACTTTCCCAGAAGTTGATTGATCACATGTATTTATTCTTTTATTCAACAATGAAATACTTAATGCATAATAAAAACTTCTTTTTTTGGCTGTTGTGACTTTATCTATAAATTCTAAACATCTTCTTCAAACCATCCCATAAACACTCAGAACTTAACATGCTAGAAATTCAGTCTCTTGGTTTGCTAGTGCTAACTTGACAAATACTACACATTTGTTGGCTGAAGCAATAGGGATTCATTGTCTCCTAACTTTGGAGATTAGAAGTCCAACATCAAGGTGCTGGCAGGGCTTGCTTTCTCCCAGAGTTTGTTACATTCCAGCAAATCTGCATCATCTCTTTCCTGTCTGTTACTCTGTATTGCACTGTCTTTTGGCTTCTATTTCCATATCCAGTATCCTTTGTTTTCAAAGACTTCAGTCATATTGGATGAAGGTCCATCCTCATTCAATCTGGCCATAACTTAACTAAAAATAACATCTTCAAAGATCCTGGATTCACTTACATCAATGCAGATTGCAACTTTTGAAGGGTAAGATTCAATCCCAACACTCAGATTTTCATCTGCCACCGAAATCAGCTTCTCTGTCTCTGGCCCCTGTTTAATTCATAAACATTAATTTTACCATTGCCTATTTCCATCTGCAAGGCAAGACATTTTAATAATCTGTGGGACATTGGGTACAATTCACAGAAGTGAATTCTCAGTAGTAGAGAAATTTAGGCCTACACTAAACACTGCTATCATCTCCCCTGAAAAACCTTTATATCAAGACCTTAATGGAATTTTCAGATAAAACTTAATTAGTCCCCAGAACAAAGATCAAGAATATTTATAGGAGTAAAATAATATATTCTACACAAAAGGTAGAATTTAGAATTGGGTTGAATTTAGGTTAGGTATCTGATCAAAATTTAAAATGCATGCCAAGAAACTATAAAATACAATACTATAATGAGGAGAAAAGTTATTGATTCAAATCAACCCAGTACTGATGGAGATGTTAGAATGTGCATAAAAAGACATAAAACAATTATTATAACTATAGTCTGTATTTTCAAAAAGTCGAGTAGAAACATGGAAGATATAAGAAGGGCTCAACTCAAACTTCAGAGATGAAAACTATAATATTTGAAATGAGAAATACAGTGAAAGGTTTTAATAGCACATTAAAGATTGGAAAAGACAAGTTTAATGAGCTTGAAAATACAGCAACAGAAAATATCTAAAATAATCACAGAGAAAGAAAAGATAAAAACACTATCAGTGAACTTTGAGAGAAACTCAAGCTGCCTGATTATGTGTAGTTTCAAATCCCTGAAGGAGAATACAGAGAGTAGAGAGAGGAAGGAAAATATTGGAAGAGTAGCTGAAAATACAGCAAATACAATGAAAATTATAAAATCACATATCTATGTTGCTCAGTCAAGCCCAAGCCCAAGTAACTTGGATTAAAAAAAAAAAAACTAAACTAAAAATGAAGCACTATACCAAGGCACATTGTTTTAGTTTGCTAAAGGCTGCCAAGGCAATATACCAGAAATGAGTTGGATTGTAAAGTGGTGATCTATTTAGGCTTACAGTTTGAGGCCATGAAAAAGTCCAAACAAAGCCATCATCAGGGGATACTTTCTCCTTGATCTTCACCTGTGGGTGATCAGGCACATGGCAGCATCTACTTATCTCTCCCATCTCCTATGGACCTCTTTGCTTTCAGCTTCGGGCTTCAGTGACTTCCTCTCAGTTTCTGTGTTCTCTTGATTTCAGCTTCCAGATTCCAAGGTTTCCTCTTTCAGCTTCTAGGAGTTTTATTCTGATCTCTGCATGCTTCTCCCATTTATACAGTATAACAGTAAGAGCACTAAGACCCACCTTGGGAAATGCAATCTAATCAAAGGTCCTTAACTGAAGCAATGTAACCAAACATTCTACCTACAACAGGTTTACATGGAGAGAAAAGCATTACCTCTAAGGATCAATCTTCTGTGGTCCACCCAGTTTGAAACTGCCACATACATTATCATAAATTTGCTCAAAACCAGTGACAATGAGAAAATTCTTAAAAACAGCTCAGAAAAAAGTAGAAAAGTCATGTACAGAGAAATAAATGTGAGGATAACAGTATTTTGTTTTATTTTTTGAGAAATGGATGGCTTGATTTTAATATATACATGAAAATGCTAAGTCCCTGGAAGAGTCAAAACAACTTTGATAAAAAACAAATTTTGGAGACAAACTCTACTAGATTTCAAGCAATCAAGATAGTGTGGTATTGCTATGAAGACAGAAAAAAAAAATAGATCAATGAAGCAGAATAGAGTTCAGGTATAGGTCCACATATAGGTAGGTAAGTGATTTTTCAATGAAAGTGCAAACCAATTCAGTGAAGAAACAGTCTGTTCAACAAATGGTGCTGGAACTATTATTCAGACATGTAAAGAAAAAAAAAACTTCAATTAACTCTTATACCATATAGAAGTATATACATATACATTTATAACTATATATATATGTATATATAAACCCAAAAAGAATCATATATCTAAATTTAAAATGAAAAATGATAACACTTTTAGAAAAAGTGTAGGAGAAAATGTGAACTTGGGTAAGGTAAAGATGAATTAGAAAAAAACTAACAGCAATATCCATCAATGAAAAATTAATAAATTAGAATTAATCAAAATTATAAACTTACACTCTTTGCAAGAAACTGTTGAGAAAGCACAAGACAAAGATCAGGAGAAAATTTTGCAAGTCATTTATCTGATAAAGAACTTGTATCAAAATATATAAAGAGCTCAATAAGAAAACAATAAGAAAACAAGCAGTCTACAAAAAAAACCAACAAAATATTTGAACATTTTATTAATGAAGGTGATAAAATAGCAAATAAGAACATGAAAAATACTTAACCTCATCAGCCATTAGTGAGATGAAAATTAAAACACAAATGAGAAACTGCTATATATATATTCAAATAACTAAAATTATAAAGACTGACCATATCAAATATTGGTGAAGATGTCGAGGACATGGGATTATTTTCCATTATTAATGGGGATTTTAAAAATGTATAACCACTTCAGAAAATATATGAAAAT
Organism: Dasypus novemcinctus; assembly: GCF_030445035.2. Lineage (NCBI taxonomy): Eukaryota > Metazoa > Chordata > Mammalia > Cingulata > Dasypodidae > Dasypus > Dasypus novemcinctus. Next base: position 136,612,764 of record NC_080676.1, read on the forward strand.
TTCTTTAAAAGTTAATCATAACATAAGATTTATCCATTTCACTTCTAGGTATAAGAGAAATGAATTTGTTTGTCCATATAAATATTTCTATGCAAATGGTCATAGAAGCAGCTTTGAGTGTAATAGACAAGCCAGTGTCCTTAGAGAGATGAATGGATAAATACTTCTGGCATATCTATATAATATAATAACCTTCAGCAATAAGAGAGGATTTAATATTGATGGTAAAACCACATGAATGCATCTCAAAAAAAATTGTGATTGATGGAAGAAGGCATACAAAAATAATCCATGCTACATTATCCCATTTTCATATAATTCTAGAAATTACAAACTCATTTCTAGTAACAAAACATATTTGTGTTTGACTGGCAATGGCAGAACAGTGATAAAGGGAAGGAATAGATTAGCAAGAAGCAAAAGGCAGCTTTTGTGGGTGATTAATATGTGCACTATCTTGATTGTGCTAATGGTTTCATAAGGGCCTGCATATGCCAAAACATCAAATTTTATACTTTAAATATGTACAAGTTATTATAAACAAATATTTCAATATGTCTGTTGAAATCATGGAAGTGAGTGAGTGTTAGTTAATGTCATCATCTATCTTTCCTACCAGGATTAAATAAAAGCAAATAACAAATCAAATTTTGCTATTCCTAACATTTATTAGCAAGGAGGTGCAAAAAGAGTCACATAACTTATTCTCTAAGATTAATATAGTTACAATATGCTTTTCTCTTATGACTCCTAACAACACCTTACAGGAATACTTTATTAAAACAACAACAGTAACAACAACATTTTTGAGGTAGAATTCAGTTATTTGTATTACCAATATCAGGCAACCAAATCCTTTGAATTCAAGAGATTGTATCTAATTAGTAGTCTCTGGGCTAGAGACTGGATTTTCACATTTTCTTCTAACAAAGGAGGAAACCATCTCTATAATAATTTTTTCAAATCTTATATCTTGAGCAACAAAAGTATCAAGTAAGAACTCACTTCCAGCATCTGTTAAGCTAGCAAGCCACTCCTTTAAGCCATGGAAATTTATTAATAACTTTCATTGCAGAATTTATCAAAGTTTCTGGTATTAAAGATAAAGAAATGGAAATTCTTGCTGTGGCCACCACTGGGATATGGTTACCGTGATTTCATTATTGCTGACAAACCCCTGAAGTATAAATTCCTGATTAGGGTAACTACACACAGATAGAACAAACTAATAAGCATATCACACCCTTTAAATGGAGGTGCACCAAAATAAGTTAAAACCTCCTAGCAAATTTTTTTTTCTATTGTACAATACATGTAATATTTCAAATAATGAACTGTTTGTAGCGCTCTCCTTGGGCATCTCCTTATCACTGATTTTTTTTTCTGTCTTTACAGCAATACCACACTGTCTTGATTGTTTGAAATCTAGTAGAGTTTGTCTCCCAAATTTGTTTTTTTTAAGTTGTTTTGACTCTTCCAGGAACTTAGTATTTTCATGTATATATTAAAATCAGGCCATCCATTTCTCAAAAAAATAAAATAAAATACTGCTATCCTCACTTTTATTTCTCTGTATATGGCTTTTTTAATTTTTTCTGAGCTGTTTTTAAGATTTTTCTCATTATCACTGGTTTTGAGCAAATTGATGGTTTTGAGCAAATTGATCACCAAATGTATATTTAGCAGCTACTGTATAGCCCTGTGCTATCAAGAGTTAAAGAATGCATGAAAGGTGGTTGTACATAGGAGGAATAAAGAGGATGTTTATGTTTTCCTTATTTCAATGATAAAAATCATCTTGAACATTTGATAATATAATTTCTTTTTCTCATCACAGCCCTAGATGAATCATTTTTTTTTAGTCAGTTTGAGATGAGATTTGGGGAATTTGCATTTTTAACAAGTCCTTTATGAATTCCTATAGTTAGGAAAGTTTGGAAAACATTGAAGATGTGTTTTATACTACAATGTCTTCTTCAGTAGGAAAATTATAGTGATCTTTCTCAAGAAAAAATCTCAAGCTAGTTTTTGGTCCTTAGTATTTTAATTTCTTATCAATTTCTGTTTTACATACATATTGAAAATAAAGGCATACACACATATTCACTATTATTTCTACATTCCTTGTACATCACTTCCATTCCAAATTATAACTTACTTTTGAAGTAACAATGTTACAATTTTGCTAATTACTATTCTCACTAGAACAAGTCTCAAGCTAATTTTCTTGGGGAAAGTATTGAAGATTAGCTCTCTTGCTATCCATTCCATCTTCCCTCTAGTCGAAGAATTTAGAAAGAAAAATCTACCTTTTCCTTGTTCCATTCCTGTTGGCATTCTTTACCGAAGTTAGGTTTACTGTAAGATTTCTAAGGCAGAAGCATGTGAAAGCCACCTTCTAGCTATTTTTGTTGCTGTTAAGCAAAAGTGTGAATTGGGGTGATGTGGAATTAGTGTAGTTAATTCCATATTCCAGATTCATAGTTATCAAGTGACAGTAGTGGTAGTGGTGGTGGCTGAAACAGCAGCATCCTGATTTCAGCATCTGAGCAACCATGAGTAATAGATTAAATTAGGTGATAATCATCAGATAAAAAGATGGTGCTTATATATCTCCTCCACTTCCATCACGGCTTACCTGTGACTACTTTGATCAATATGGCAGAAATGATTTCATACCTTTTCTAAGTCTCACCTTTATGAGGACTGAAAGTTTCTGTTACATTTCTTTTGGAACCCCATATCATAATATAAAGTCAAACTCATTTTACATGCTGGGAGGAAGCACAGCTAGCCATGCACAGAAACAGATCTCTCAACAATGTTCTGCTGTTCCAACTCCCAACCTTTAGAGTCATGCCAGCCAAGGAAACAACAGTTGTTGTCTTTTCCAAATTCTTGTCTCATTAGATTGGGAACTGTAATAATAATAATATTTTGTTGTTTTAAGTCACAAAGATTTAGGGTACTTTATTACACAGTAGTGTGCCAGAAAAGAATTTAGTGCTGAAATTCGTGTGATGTCGTAATAAAAAAGCTAAGTCATATAATAAAGTCTTTGGAACTAAGTAACAGGCAAAAACAGAAAGACCTAGAGAAAATGTTTTTTGAAAAATGGAAACAGCTTAAAGGGACTTAGTGAAAGCTTGATTGACCCTGAAGAAGATAATACTGGAGGCTAATTAAAGGAAACCTGAAGTACGTAGTTGTAGAATGTTTGACAAACTGTTAGTGGCAATGTGAAAAATAGAAAGCATACCTAATGAACTCACAGATTTGCTTGGTGAGATTGCTAAGAAGAATGTAGAAAGTGACAATTGGCTTCTTCAAGTTTCCTATGATAAAATACAAGATGATACATATAAAGTAAAGGAATACATGGTCATTTTTCAAAGAGAATTTGGAAGAATATTTCCATCGTAACACTTTTTGGGATCAAATAATAAAATTGTCTCATTTTCTAATTTCTCTACATGGACAAAGACTTTCAAAGAACAAAAGAAAGCACAGGAGGTAGGATGAAGACACTCAAGGCAAATGTAAATTTTTAAAAAATATATATTTTTATTATCTTTCTTTTCTTTTCTTTTTTTGTCTTTATTTATTTTTTAAATGTTACATTAAAAAAATATGAGGTCCCCATATACTCCCCACCCCCCTCACCCCACTCCTCCCCCCATAACAACTACCTCCTTTATCATCATGAGACATTCATTGCACTTGGTGAATACATCTCTGAGCACCACTGCACCGCATGGGCAATGGTCCACACCATAGCCCACACTCACCCACAGTCCACCCAGTGGGCCATGGGAGGACACACAATGTCCGGTAACTGTCCCTGCAGCACCACCCAGGACAACTCCAAGTCTCAAAAACGCCCCCACATCACATCTTTTCCTCCCACTCCCTACCCCCAGCAGTCACCATGGCCACTTTCTCCATACCAATGCCACATTTTTTTCTATTACTAATCACAATAGTTCATTAATAGAATATCAGTACATCCACTCTAATCCATACTCTATTCCTCCATCCTGTGGACCTTAGAATGGTTGTGTCCACTCCACTTCTATATCAAGAGAGGGCTTAGATTCCACATGGATGCTGAATGCAATTCTCCTGCTTTCAGTTGTAGGTTGTCAGCCTTCCCCTCCATGTTAGCTGAGTGAGGTAAGTCCAATAATCCAGAGTGTAGGAGTTGCAAGTCTGTAGAGGCTCAGGGCCTGGCTATCACATGGTCAGTCCAGAGATTCAGGTCCCCTGGGTATACACTAAACCCCAGTGCCAACTACAGATCCGGTAAAAGTTATAGGAGAGGCTTGTGAACAAAGATCACATCTGAGTCCAGCTCCATCACACAGAAACACAAACTCTGAGGTAGGGCCAACTGACATGGCACTGAACTCTATCTGCCATGACCATAGAATCTGTGGGTCTCTGTAACCCTCAGATGAACCAATACCTGAGGTTGTATCTACTTTATCTGTCTCTGGGACTCTGCTGAGGTATGCATAAGGGCAACCCCTCTGACAAACTCCCAGCTCTTTTAGGAAACTCATAGCCATATAAATTCATTTGTACTTTCCATTTCCCCCTTTTATTCAAGTCATATCCACTCTGCTTCAGAAAAATCTCAAGGATGTGACAGTAAGACACACTGTTAAGACCTCGAAAGATTTAAAGCAGTGCCTCAAATCTTTCTTAGCAGAAGATTCTAGTAGTGGCATAGGCCTTCAAGTCAAAGATACTCCAAAGAAAGGTAAGAAAAAGTCCCAGGGTAAAGAGCAAGTCAAAGGTGTGACTGCAAATTGCTAAATAGAGCCATAGAAACCTTTTCAAAGAGACAAAATACTTTCTAAGTCCCTTTAGAGTTGTCTCACAGGCAACTTTTTAAATAAGGTTTCTGAGAATCTTAGGATGTTGCCCCTCAGTAGCCTTAGAGCAGGCCCTTTGTAGCTAAGTTACATATTGAAGTGTCTGTCTCAAAGAGATTTGTGGATGTGGCTTTTCTTAAAGAAATGCACCCAATAATTTCATTATAAACCACAAGGATTTTAAGATAATTTCAGGTATAGTCTTCTCCAGTTTGAAATAAAGGAAATAGAGATCATACGAGAAGATTTTAGATCCATAAAATCCAGTGGGCAGGAATCAGTTAGAGAAGGCTACTTAGCTATAAATATGGACAATCTCTTATGAAAAAAGTCTAGCCCAGATGACAAAAACAAGAGCAAAGGTAGCAGAGCAGAATATCATAGAAAATTATTCTCAAATAGTAGGATTTGCAACTAATCAATGAACTGGTAACACAGAAGTTGTCTGATTGGATTTCAGAACTTCTATGGATTGGTGTCTGCCATATGGTTTCATTCTCTAAAATGTTGAATGGGAGTGTCTATTGCCATTATCCTGTGCTGGCTTACCATTGTGTGTTGGGGTTCTGTGTGAAAGAGGGAAAGATTGTCTTTTTCAGCAATCTTAAGATTGAGAGAAACTTAACTGCTTTGAATAAAAATGTAGACAATGACATTGTAGAATTTGTGTCTGAAACAAATTCTGTAATGAACTGAGATATTTACATGTGAGAAAAAGATAAATAATTTGTTTTCAGAGGGTGGATTCTGGTGGATTCATGATTGGTGCAATTTTATTGATACCTTTGTCTTTGAAAGCTGCAGTCTAGGACCCATTTTTTGAATCTAGGCTTGCCTATGAATGCTATGACCAATAATGTGTGGATGAATTGATAACTTGCTATGACCCTTCCCAACTTAACCATTAAGAGAACCAACTGTGTCTAATTCCTTCTCTTGAAGCCTCAAGTTACCATGTACAAAGTCTGAAAAACCTGAGGCATTCATGGTGAGTGGAAGTTTGATATCTAGCCTAAGAATCACAAAATTTCATCCACCAACTTAAAGCAATTTACCTATAGTATCTCTTTGATATGGTAGTTGAAAGCAAAACATATTATCAAGTTGAAAATTACACAATGAAACCATTTCCATGGCTTGCAATTATCTTAAATGATTTAAGTGATTCAAAGAACTGTTTTAGCTTATATTTATTGGAAAATCTACACATTGTCCATACAAAAGTGCTCTCATTTTCCTCATTCAGTATAATTCAAACCTCATTCAGTATAATTTAAGATAGCTAGCACTTATTTTGATAGGTATGCCTACTTAATTCATTGAACTTCCTAACAGTTTTATAATTGTAAAATCATCTGAACATACAGTTTCACCAGGTTTTTCCTGTGGGATATTTCTTCTAAAAATGAGTTTTGAATACAGATAAATATGAAGTCAAATATTTTGCAGATTAACAGTGGGTCTCATAAGAAAAAAAATGAGAGCAATAACATTGCAGATAAAAGAGTAGGAAGATATAAAAATCTAGAAAATGGTAATCAGCCCCATAAAAAAAAAAAAGCAAGTACTATTCTCTCTTCTCTCCATGTCTCTTTTTTCTTTTTTTCTTCTTTTTTGCCTTTCAAATTCAAAACATCTTCATACATTTGTATATGGGATTTCCCTCGGTATAAATTATTTGGAGAAACATATGCTGTCTCTTTATGGATCGACGGTAACATATGCCTATTCTGATACAACAGAATAAATAGTGTGCTTTTCTTAATCACTTAAATACTCAGTCTAAAATAGAGCTAAGGAAGAACTAGTATAATATACAAATAAACTATAAATCATGTTTTTGAGAAACTGAAGCTATTCTAAGTGGTCCTCCTTTACATAATTCAATTGAAAACCAAAAGAATGTTTTTTTTTTTCTCTTTTCTATAAGTCACATTTACTTATCAGAATTTATGCAGGCCTTTTCTAGTCTAAATAGTTTTTTAGTGTCTTTGTGTCTCCTCCATGAAATTGAGGAAAGTTTCAAATTTTTGCCTGCCCTAAAAAGGACATGGAAAATTAGATTATCTCCTTGGGCCCTTCCTTGTTCTAACCCTGTCCTAACTCTTGAATGCCAAGTTGGACTGGATGATATACAAATGAATGTGTTTTCCTAGATTCAGTCTTTCTCAAACAGATTGCATGAGAGAAATTATCTCTAATGTCCCAAGTCTATCCATTGTAGAGGTGCTATCTTGGGGTAATAAGTAAAAAGTCACTATTTCTAGATTTCTACAAATTCAATGCTTATGTCATCTCTCTATATATCTGGAAACTTCTAAATCTTCAGTTTCTTACCATATAAGATTTAGCCTTTAGAAGATGAAGCACTCACTGAATGAAGAGACAGGTAAGGACCCTTGTCTCTTTTTCTCTATCTGGTCCAAACTATTAATTATTTTCATGTTTCCAAATGTGTCCTCTAGGGATGGACTTTACCATGTTCTATATAGAAAGAAATTCCCTTTTAGGATGTCCTATTTTATCTTTATACTGAAATTTATTGTTAAAAAAAAAAAACCTATGAAGTAGACTAAGCTTGTTCTTGATATATCCATGAGAATATAAAGATCCAGAGAAAAGATTCTCTTAAAATTACTTCAAGACAGGATTATCTTATTGCTCTGGTCTCAAATATTCTGTCATATAATGAGAAATAATTCTTTCTTTCTTTGCATTTCTGCTGTACCAAATATATTTCTTCCTGAGGCAGTTAGCAGTCTCGGCAAATTAGAAATAGTTATTGCATATAGAAAAACAACAGCTAAATGAATACTAACATATTAAAAAATATACAAACCTAGTTATACCTATATATAAAGTTCTGACCCAGTGATTTTTTTTTAGGAGGTATGGGGGATTGCACCCAGGCCCTTGTACATGGGAAAGAGGCACTCAACCACCAAACTATATCCACTTTCCAATGAGAGTGGTTTTTTCATTTGTTTGTTTGATGCTAAGAACAGAGATTGAACCTAGGACTTCATGCATGGGAAGCAGGCATTCAACCGTTTGGGCTATCCACTCCTGACCCAGTGACTTTTGAATCGCTGCTGTTCCAAATACTCATTTGCGCTCAGAGACATCTGCCTAGGACATCAAGGTTCTGGTTCTCTGAGATCACATATATAGGTACAAAGAATTTCTACCAACTATTCAAATATTTTTGTTCCATTCTTTGATCCTGCACTCATAAAACCAGACATTTTTAATTTTATTCAGGTCACATGAACAAGCTTGAAATGTGTCTTACAGGAGCTACCTGGCAATATTGTTCCTTGTAAAATGACTTTAATTCTTAAGGAGAGGAAACTTATTGAATAAGCAATTATGCTATAGCTGTTAAGATGGTCTGGGTTAGGCAAAGTATCCAAAAATGCACTAAAATTAATTATTGGTTAATTAAATTGAAAAAGGATTTCAGCATTTTCCTTCAGAGGAAAATTTTTTGTATGCTAGAAAATTATAAGCTATTTTTAAATATCAAGGAAAATCATACACTAAATTTTATTTTAAATAATTATTTTCCTACATTATATCTGTTTTTATTCATTTCTATCAATCATAACAGTTTAACGAATAATGATGAAAATGTCTTTTACTTTTTGCCCAATATGACCTGAACCTGATGAAAGAGATCTCTTGTAAGAAAAATAAATCTATATTTTAAGGCTACAGAAGGATCTTTCATGAACAATCTAAATTATCAATGTTCTTCATATAGAGAATTAGAAAAAAAGTTTATGGGAGAATATAAGAATAGTTTAAATTAACTTAAATATTTTAATTATAAATTAAATTTCTGATCCTCTGATATATACTTACATTTCAAATGATGCATGATTTTATAATGCTTATTCATCAGAATATTCCTGTCTCAATTAGGATGCAAAGGAATTTTTAAATTAGGAAATTAGGTTTGTGAGTTTATTGATATAACAAGTAAATTAAATTCCACAAATACCAAATACATGTGAATTTCTACTTTACCTATTTCCATGTGGGGGAAAAAAAAAATCACCTAAGTCTTGAAATAGAAAATTTCAAAGACTACCATGATTATGTTTATAAGCTGTTGACTTGTTAACTTCTTTTATTCCTTTTGGCATATGTCCAAACATGGTATTATAATTTAAAAGTTCTGCCATTTTAGATGTCACCAAAGGTGCCTGTTATTGATGGTAGTCAGATGGCACACCATCTGGTAAAAGTAATTTATTTAATGATGTGTCACATTTTATGAACAGTTAAAGGTATCATCTTTTAGGCTTTGTAGTCTTTTTAGGATGGTTACTTTAACTTAACCAATTTAGTGTTCCTTTGTAATGTTCACAGATCCAGGTGATTATAAGTACATAAAAATACACAAATTATCAAGACCAATGGGCATTTCTATTCACCTTTTCAACCTCCATTTTCTTCATATATATGTATTATATCTTTAGTTATTTAATTATAGACAATTTGGGTACAATAAACATTTTCAAGAAGTAGAAAGGAGAAGATTATGTTCTTTCTGAAAGTTGTTTTAAAAGTTCTTAAAGAATGTGAATTAAAAAATAAATAAACAGAAGGTTGTCATCATTGACTGGAAGGCAGCATGATGCAGGCAAAATATCACTGACCTTAGACTCTAAAAACATTGGTTCAAATCTTTTGTTTCCCACTTAGCATCTATATCTTCTTACCCAATGAGTTTTATACCAATGTATAAAATGGCTAACCTATTAATTTCTTATACTACAGAGACACATGTGTGGAATTACATATGTGGATCCATAGGAAAAAAAATAGACACTGTGATTGTCTGAAATATTATGGACACCAGAAAATCAGGTACTTGGAGCTAATCTTTTCCTGGGGGTATAAACCTATTGTGAGTAGGGTCTTTTGATTAGTTACTTCAGTTAGGGCAGGCACCACTATGTGCTTTCCCATTTGGGACAGTAGCGTACAGGATGGCAGACAACCAGTCTTTGGGGAGAAAGCATCACCTGATGATTCCTCAATTTGGACATTTTCACAGCCTCAGAACTGTAAGCTTGTAAGCTAATAACTCCCCGTTGTAAAAGTCAACCCATTTTTGGCATAGTACATTTTAGCAGCCTTGTAGAATAAAGCATACACATACACATACACATACATATGTAGAATTTTATATATATATATGAATCAGAATTTTAGAATTAGAATTAAAAACAGAACGTGAGTTCCTTGAATACAGGGATCTGTATCTCTGAATTCTCAGCCCTACCTTCAATCTTTCCTACCATATTGTTGGTAGTAAATACTTATCAAATTTAAATAGATTCAGTCTTCTTAAAGTATACTGAGAAGAAAAATACTAGAGCCATATTACTGAAAATTAGATTACAGTTTTCAGAAAATTTGCCCTGGGTTTAGATATTTAGTATAAATAAAACCCAGTTATTACTTTTGAATAATTTCTGTAGTTTTCCCATGTAAAAGCAAAATTTTAGGTTAATCTGAAGTAGAATTTTAACATAGACATATTTGGAAAATTAATGTTCTTTGGAATACTTTCTCTCCTTTCCCAATTTCTTCTCCTCTAGCACAAGCATTTCTAATATTGTCCAATAGTGAGTTCATGCTGCTCTTTTTAAGTGAACGATAAGACTTAAGATAAGCATGGAACATTTTCCAGAAGCATCAATTAATTGGCTACTGAGCACTTGGTGGTCGAGCACCTGCTTCCCACATGGGAGGTCCCAGGTTCGTTTCCCTATGCCCCTAAAAAAAACAAAAAACAAACAAACAAAAAGACAAGCAAGCAAAACAAAACAACTCAAGGCAGCCGATGCCACTCAGTGATTGAACACTGGTTTTCAGCATACAAGGTTCCAGGTTCAATCCTGACCCCCAGTACCTAAAAAAAAAGCTTATCTAGGCAGCTACTCATTTTATGAATTATATACAAATGTTGCAATTTTAAATCAGAGCACACAAATAAGTTTTGCTTATTTTTTTCATACTTCTCTTTGGCCATATTTCTGTATTTATCAATATCAGGTAGAATAATCATTCACTCTTTCTCAGAAGTCAGGTTATTTTAAAAAAATCTTTTTAAAATACCATGGTAATTTTAATGTGGCTTCCATTATAAATATCTTTGGTGTGATGATCCAGTTTAGTTTTTTTCTGTACAAAAATGCATTATTTTATAATTTCCTCACCCTTTATTCCTATCCACAATCTCTGTTTTATTTTTTATATCATTCTGTAAAATCTTCTTGACTGGTTACTCAATAGTTGATTAATACTAGGATGCTATTGACCAGCCCACATTTTGATATATCTGTTAGCATCTTAACTGAAATTACTGCTATCAAAAAGGTCTTCACATCGCACAGAGGTTGTATTTCCAAATATTTTTGCTTCCTAACTTTGAATTATAATCCATATGTTATTCATCCATCCACATTCAGGAGACTTTGATCTTTTATTCATAAAAGTGATGACAAGAGATTTGTAAACAAAGTTCGCTATTGCTTCAAAAATCTTGTTTGTATTAAGACTGTGTTTGTGTGTGCACAAATTTGCCCAGAATTTAATAACTCACAGTCAATTTAATTTGATTGCTTTTTGACCCTTCTGTATTAAAAATTCCTGGAATTTTTGTATTCCTTTCTCTGGCAACTTACACAGAGTGCTTACATATACTTTAGATTTGAAGAATGCATAGACTTGATTGAGTTGAAAAAGGTTATAAAAATATACAGTTTTCTAAATGGGTTTTGTTTTCTAGAATAACAGTTTTCTGGCTCTTTTGGTTACATGGTTAACTATAGTCAGGTTCTTAATCCAATTTTTGCAATAATTCCTTAACTGCAATAGTAGTTAAGATCTACATTTACCCAAGGTCACTTAAATTCAACTTAATATTGTACAACACTAATTTAGATTGAAATAACTTTAATGTATATCTTTTCTAAACAAGAGTACCTCCTCAACTCTAATTGTCATTCCTTTTCTCCCTCAATTCCTTGCATATTGCTCAATCTTTAAAGCCCTTAAATTATTTTTTAGAAAATGCTTTAGTTGCTTGAAAAATTGTTTTGAATTAAAAAGTACTCATAGCCCTATTTTAACTATTTCAAGTAAAAAATAAAACAATTTATTTAGCTATATTTTTGACGGTAGATATATAATAATTTATTGGACTCTAGTTTTGCAAAATTGTAATGACATTTCAAGATATGCAAAAGGAGTAATTCCTTGGCATAAATGTGTACTTTCAAAACATTATGCCTGGTTAATATTTAGATTTTAAAAAAAATTAAAATTAACAAGTATACCAACATGAAACATTTGTGTACACAAATACAGAAGACAGCCCTAACCCTAGCCTCAAGAAAATAAAAGCGAAAAGATTAAGGTTCCCAGAGTATAATGGCTTGTGGAAGGAACCCCTGGATCTGGAGAATGACTTCTGAGCAAAGAGTCCAATCTTGACTGCTGTTTGCACCACTAAGTGGGTACAAGGAGGCTGGTTCTTGAAATGTCAAAAGCTACTGGAGGTTGGCACCAATTGCCACCCCTGAGGTGAAATGACATTGGAAAGCATAACTGGGGTGGCAAAGTGCTGTTGATAGGCTCACCAGAATAGTAAGGAAACACAAGTCCATATCCCCTTGTCCTGCTTTCAATTCTCTTCCTAGTGCCCAGATGATAGAATCAAATAGGAGGCAAGTGGGCCAAAGGAAAAAAAATCAGGGAGATATAGTTTATAGAAGTCTCCTTCCTAGCATTATAGACTAGAAGGGTGGATTTGGAGCAGATCATCAGTGCACTTCTAGGTTCCTATTAAAGGAAAAGAGCAACCAACTAAGCCTACAGAAAATAGCAACACACACGTTCTCATCAGAATTAAAGTTTCATGCTTAGACCTTAATTCTCTCAAATATGTCCATGCTTAACATATAATATTTTCGGTTGCTCCAAATTCTGCCCTCACTACATGGTTTCAGACTCTTAGATCATTTCTGCCACTCAAGAGGCATCCTTGCAAAGAACTTTTATTTAGTTGGTACCAGGGATTGAACCCAGGACCTCATATATGGGAAGCAGATGCTCAGCCTCTGAGCTGTATCTGCTCCCCAATGAGAGTTATTTGGTTTTTAGGAGGTACTGGGTAATCAAACACTTGAGCTACATCTGTTACCCCTGCAATGGGCTTTTGATCAAGTACCACTGTAGATGGCAGACTCTTGCCAAGGAGGGAAATAGAATATGTTCACCTTAGTGTTTCAGTCAATTTTGAGTTGGGAGACAGGGAAAGCCATAGGTGCTTTAGACTCTGAAGTATTAACAGCATTTGTGAAATAGCACCTCTCTTCTTCCAGATAGCACAAGTTAGAAGGAGGCTGAGTTTGAACGGATTCACATAAGAACTGCCTCACTATACCACCACCCAATATCCCTTAAACACACAGAGATATTTGAGTCATATAGTTAAATTTGATTTGTTGTATATCCTTCTTCCTTCTCATATATTTTTTTCTCACAGGCTTAGTTTTATTTTCTTATTAAGATTTGACATCCTTCAGACAGATGTTTCTGCAAATGAGTCATCACTTATAGTAGACCTCTCGAGTTTATTTCCATCAACCTTTTTATAAACTATTAGATAGACACAGAGAGTTGGAAGGGGAAAGAAATTGCCAAACTCAACTTCCCTGCTATATTAGCATCTTATAACTGGGCTTCAGGCCCCCTCCTTCCAATAAGAATCTCTAATCAAACCAACTGAATATCTCTTTGCTAATAATGTGAATATCAACTTTTCTGGAACAATCCTTTTAGTACTGTGTTTTCTTTTTGTACTGTGTTTTCTTGGTTAAAACAATTCATTATTCGTGTTTATGTGCCTATACTTAATGTTTATAAGCACATGGTATTTGTGATCATTATGTCTATGCAGGTTATGATAAATACATTATCTTAAATAAGTATAGTCCAATTGTTGCTTTACTTTGTGGTCCATCAATGTGTTTAATTATGTCCTGTGTATAATCCTTTTTGATAGCAGTTTACAGAGTTTAATTGTATTACTACTTAAGACTAATTGCCTGGTAAGTATCTATATAATCTGTATGGAATGGATGAAATGTAGATATCTGTTTCTTCTGTTGTACAGGGATTCAAATATCTGTGTCTGGAATTCAGATGTGTTTGAACCTTATATATGTAGCTTTATAGCCTTAGAAATAAATAACAATTTTCTACATTTTTCTAAACATCATATTTCCTATTGGTGAAATGAAGCTTTGAACTTTTACCCTCTGCTTATGGTAAAGGTTAAATGAGAACTTATATTTAAGAAACAATAAATCTTAGATGTTATCCTTATTTTCTATTACTGTTGACAAAAATCCTTTAAAAATAATTTGAATTTCAATGTATTGCTGTAAGAGTGTTTTTAATCTTTTATATTTAAAAATAATAGAACAAGTCTATTGTATTCCACCTTACAGATCTTTTGGAAACAGCAAAATGAGTAAACTTGAAAACAAAATTCAAAATTCAAAGTAACAAAGAAGGACAACTTTCAAATTAGAAAATTCTTTAAAGAATTAATATGCCCTTATGGATAAGAGCATGATCTTATCCACAAGTTTAAAGCAAGGTATGTTTGAATTTATTATAACTTAGCCAAAGGATAGTTGGGTCTCTTTAGGCAATTTACATAACCTCTTTGTGTTTCAGTTTTGTCATCTGTGAAATGGATATAATTGTACCTATCTTAAAGTCTTGTTATATTGATTAAATGTTTTTATTCATATAAAGTTATTAGAACAGTATAGACACATAATAAGAATTCAGTACACATTATTATTTTCTATTGAATTCAGTGACATATGGACCATAGTGAAAGAGTGTGCAGAGTATAAATACATGGTACATGAGTTCTCAGGTAGAGCAGATATTTCTTTTAAAGTGGCATCACTGTAAAATTATCTTTGGGTGATAACCTGTGATTACATGAAAATGATTGAAAAGTACAGGGAAATCACAAGGTCAGGGGCGATTACGATATCCCAGAAAATTAGGGCATGAGGAGCAGAAGGCAACAATATGGGAAATGCCATTTTATTTCTCTGTCATGTAGTTTAATTTCTCATCAGATTTTGTGAGCCACCTTTCGATACCACTGCACTGTGGTCCTGAATTCTTATTGTTTCAGTAACTTAACAAAAGACTTTAGGCAGTAGCGGCCACAGTTGGAAATTTATTGGAATGAAGAGTCTATCTCCATTCCCCTCATAATGAATTAGTTTCTGTGGCTGCT
Organism: Dasypus novemcinctus; assembly: GCF_030445035.2. Taxonomy (NCBI): domain Eukaryota; kingdom Metazoa; phylum Chordata; class Mammalia; order Cingulata; family Dasypodidae; genus Dasypus; species Dasypus novemcinctus. The sequence continues at coordinate 136,627,989 of NC_080676.1, forward strand.
GCAACAAATCATAACAAGCTAAGTGACTGAAAACAACATAAATTTATTCTCTCACAATTCTGGAGACCAGAAGCCCCAAATCTGCTTCAACAAACCTAAATCAAGGTGTCATCAAGGTTTCGATCTCTCCAGAAGCTTTATAGGGGGGAATCTATTCCTTGCTTCTTCCACCTTCTGATGTCTTCTGGTTTTCCTTGCCTTGAGGCACATCACTACAATTTGTGCCCCTATAGTCACATTGCCTTCTTCTCATCTGTTTGAAATATCCCTCCGTCTCCCTTTTATGAAGATGCTTTTGTTTATATTTGGGGCCCACCTGGATAATCTAGGATAATATTTCTATCTCAAGATCCTTAAATTAATCACTTCTGCAAAGTCTTTGTCATGTAAAGATAACAATTACAGGTTCCAGAGATTAGGACATGGACAACTTTCAAGGCACCAAAATCAACAGGTCCTAATTATTACTGCTGCTTAACTAATTCTGGCATAACTCTCACTCCATTAATTCCTAGACAATTCTCCAAATAAATGCCCTACCACCAATTGTGTTCCTTTCCTTATCTCCATTCTGACATGCCTATTATCCCTCCTAATTTTTCTAATTGATGATAAACATTTTTCAATCTGTGCCAAGATGTCCAAGGAAAGCTTTTTCCATCTTGAGCAAACATTCCTATTCCTCAATTTTTGTAAGACTTGAATACCCCTTTTCCTAGTCCCTACCCTATATTAACCTGGGTTTTCTCCAGTACAGTGTTCTTTGTTAAGTTACCGAAACAATATTTATTGGATAATAGAATTTTTCCAGACACTGTGCTGAACTCTGGAGATTAATAATAAAACAAAGAACACTTTACTTTATGAATATTTTAGTAAAGCAGAAAATACATACATATATATAAATAATAAATACTATTTATATGTAAATCCATCCTAAGTAATTGGGAAATTCCTACTTGTACTGGTACACTCATAACTGGCCAAGTGCTTTCTGTATTTATTCTTTCATTGTTGAGGCAATTTTATCATCTCTGCAAGGATTTGCAATTATGTCCTTTATTTCTGGCAGTTCATTTCTGTTACAACCCAACTCCTGAAGGGCACAAGTTGGGGTGGCCACAAGACCAAAGAACACACCTGGCATTTAGTCCAGGATAAGCTTTCTTGAGACTAACAAACAAGAGAGACTTTTTGATGATAACCAGTCAAAGAATGAATGAAGGTAACATTCTGAAAAGAAGTGAAAAATGAGGGGTGATATATTAGGGGTTTCAGAACAAGGACATTCCTTAGGGTATGAGAACAGAGTTCCTTCTAGAGTCATGTGAAGTATATACATGGGGTGTGATGATGTTTTCAGTACACATGTAGGAAGAATGTTTACAAGGAACATTCACTGCTTTATGAAGATTATAGTTTATAGTTTACAATAACTATGTATACATCATTATAAATTATAGTTTACAAAAACCATCTTTATATTCTCTCCCTTCTGGAGAGAGTTGTTAACCTTTAGTTTATGTCTAGGTCATGCAGGCATTTGTGTGCTGAGGACTTAAGGGGGGACCCTGGGTTCCCACAATCCACCCACATGTAGCAGACTACATTGGCCATAGGAGAAGCATTGTATCTGCATTGTACAGAAATGGTATAAAAGACAAAAGCTAAAACTGTTATGTGTTTTTCAGTGACAATTGCAGTTATACCTGGCAAAAAAAACAACCTATGGGTAGAACCACCAGGGGAGGTGCTTTACTCTCTACCTAGCCTTGGTAGTAAAATTAAACAATTCAGGGGTAACCACTACACATCACAGATTTCCTCTTGTCATTCTTGCAGACAGGGGCTATGCATACTAGGTTGACAGACTCAGCCATTAACCATCATAAACCATTTTATATAGCATATCCTAATAAGGGCTTGGGCTTATTTGCCTATTCCCTTACAAGGGAAAAGATGTAATTGCAAGTATCATTGAACGATGGCAGCTGAATCTCAGTCTTAGATGGTCTTGTGCCAAACATGTTGATGTGTCATATTCCAACATGCCATAAAGTTGTTCTACACTATACAATTTGCAGTACTTATGGTTCAAGGAAAGCCAGTAGTACCAAAGGACAGTTAAGTCTATGCAAATCCAACACGGAGCTTGATTGTGGGCATGGGTTACTGCCAAAGCCCACTGTAGAAAAGTATTCACTAGGGTGCTATGGGCAAAAAGAAAGCTTTTATGGGAAACAATAAGGAGCAGATTGTGTTGGTTTAACAGTATACAAGTAACATTTCCATTTAATATGTAGTGCACGTGGACATATAGGGCCCCAGCTCTTCATTGTCCTGATTGATTGCCTTTCTACCTCCACCTGTCAGCTTTCAGAAAACCAGTGAGGAAACCTTTATGTTTGGAATTATCCAGGACTTATTTTGAGTCAGGGACTTTCAAACTGAACCTCCTGACTGGGTTCTTTGGCAGGCTTTATTCTGACCAGCTGCCTTCCCTGTTTCCTATAATAATCTCCCTCAACTTCTCCCTCAGAAAGTTCACACCCTTATTCTTAAGGGGGAGCTAAAGGGTGATGGTCATTCTTCTGTAGTTGCTTACTATGGGTAACGGGCAGATAAGGTGTAAAATGCTCTGGCTATTCTATTGAGGTTGAGGGAAGGCAGGCCCAGCAGTGTGGTTGGAATTGGATATAATCCTCGTATGATAATATCTTGTTCTGGAAGGTGTTGACTCTGGAAAAAATAAACATAGTTAGAATTTTGAACATATATGGCCTTACTAAAAGGATAAAGAAAAAGCTGGGATAACCTGGACCACAGGAATGAAAAAGGCCAGGTGCCTTCAGAGGCTACATCCTCTCAAAGCTGATGGGCTTAACTTGTAAATTTCAAATGCAGTCTAGGAAACTGCCACCCCCAATTGCCACAGTGGTGGTAATGCTTAGGATGTCTAGGATAGATATGAGGAGTGGCACCGCCCTAGACATATTCTTACAAAGAAAATATAGGCAACTTAAGAAAGCCATTCTTTTATCTCATAGGCACATGCATTAATTACTTAGAAAATTAATTAATTTATACTTTAATATGTTCAATATCATTCTGAATATGATCTAGAATAGAAGAGATATTATCATATTCATCAAATATATAGTTACAGTACTTAATACAAATCAATTTACTAATCAATACATAAGTTTTTCTTTGAGCTGCAATTAATAGATCTAAGTACCAGGTTTGTAGTATCATACATGTTGTCTTTCCATGGGATTGAGGCCATAATGTCAACTATGTCCTTTTCGGTTCTACCCACATTATTCTGGTAATTATTCCTCCACTTGTTATATCCTTCACACAGTCAGCATGCTGCAACACCATTAGCCATTGGATGGAAATTCCCGTGTTCACTGGCCTGATGAATAACTCCCTTTGGCATTAAGAAACAGAGTCAATTTGGAGGCAATTTAAATCTGGCCATAGCAAGCCTTCAAAGACTGCTGCAGGAGTCCAAAACTGCAATGTACTTTCCATCCACTTCAGGATTCATGTCCAGAGATATGGTAGATACTTTTATTATTTTAGCAGTCTTAGTGACCAACCTGGCCAATAACCCAAATGGAGAGGTACCATGCAGGGTACTGGAGCCTGGTTTGAATACACAAGAGAATGTGACAATACTGAAGTTTACCTCTTTTATTTTTTATACAACTTCTAAATACTTCCAAAGCACTTTATAATATATTAAATGAACTTAACTATTTCAATGCTTTACTTTTAACTTTCACACATTTACAATGATTTTAATTTGAGTACAAGAAAAACTTTCTCCATTATTTTATGAAAACCTAAGATTCCCAATGGAATCAAAATTATCTTTCCCCTACCACCACTATAATTTGCAGATTGAGGTGGCTTCTGACAGGTTTCTCTATTATGAAGTTACTTTTTGTTATCAACATCAATACAGTTTCTATTTAATAATGGCTTCCTGGAGTTAGCCATTTAAATATTTCAGTTTAGAAAATTTTTGCAAACACCATATAACCAATTATAACCACAAAGACTACAGTTGCTTCATCTCAAGACAAATTTCACCTTTACAAAACACATTCCTGTACTTAATACTACCTTCTACAATACCTTCTTCAACTTTCTATATTCAATCAAGACTTGTCTTACATATATCCACCCTGACTTTATAAAAATCAGCATCTTATCTTAGGACAAGACACATTCTCTTAAGAAACATCACATTTTAGTCATTTTTGAATATGAATTCACTTCCACAAAACTTTTGCTTCTTTCTATATCCATTTAATTGTCATTCCTCATTCTGGCAAGTGAAGAAAGAAAAACTGTTATTTCAATTTAAGAAAAAACATTTTTTTAAAAAGTGGCTTTTTTAAAAGCCATAATTTACAATTTTCATCATCTAAAGATTTAACATATATTATGCTAATTTATTTTATCAGTATCCTATAAACCTAGGGAGATTACACCCAAGTTAAATAAAATTGGAACCATTATAGTTTATGCAAGAATTGTTCTTTTTTCCTAACTTCACAGGAAGTCAAATCCTTTTATTTTCTTAATAAAATTCTAAAATTGTGAATAACTTTAAAGCATACTGACTGCAAAGTTCTGCAATATATTATAATTGTTTAATATTTTTAATCATAATTTAGAAAAGACTTTTTTTTTACTTATGGAAATTTAGCCAATGGATTATTACTATCATCTCAAAAGCTGTTAAAAGTTAATTGGGAATTACGTGGCAGACTATACAAAACAAGATTTATTCTGTAATATCCCCTCTGTCTCTATTATTTTAATTTTCAGGCCTAGTAGACTGAATTCTAGGCTAAAATCATATCTTCCCTATCCTTCCACAACCAGCCCATCCCCTTAGTCTCCTCAACTGGTTTAAATGAGTCACTGGAATTTAGTTAAGTTTAGGAGAAGACTCTGTGGGCATTATAGGCTATGGAAAGATTATGGGAGAATTCAGGATAAACTTTTAGTTTCTTTCCTTTAAATAGTTCCTTCAGATTTTATGTGACTTTTTATCTTGTTTGGATTCTCCAATTTGAACGTCAGGAATACTTGTTTATTAACATACCGCTTATTTAATTTTTTGCCATTTGAATAGAGCTTTTTGAGAATTTTCATTTTTTTGTTGCTATTATAGTCCAGAAGTATGAAAATATACACTGAGCAAACAAACATACACAAAAAGAGTTAAGACACACCAACAGAAACATAAAGCTCACTAATTTGACTCATAATTCTTACCTCTTTGTTACAGCTGTCTCCATCTCTTCTTCATTTCACATCTCTGATTTTTACTGCTTTTAAGATCTTCTCTGGAATCATTGTGACCTATAATATGCAAGCTTGTTCTTGGAAACAATTTTATTAGTAACCAACAACCAATTAGGAATAGTTGAGCAGTATAAATGCAGTTAAGCACTAATTTAGCAGTTTAGACAGATATTTAACACAAATATTCTGAATTACTCTTCAGGAGTACACTTAGATTCAAATTTTAGGAGTAAGCTAGTGATTCAAAACTGAAAGTTCTATGTAACAAAATGACAAAAATTCTGATCAAAATAAAATGTGAATAAAACTTAACACACTGTAAAATAACATTCCATTAAACCCTTCCAGTTTACACACTTTTGCAATGTAAGTGATCATTAACTTGACACAAGCAGTCAGTTAAGATAGCTTTCATCTCTGCATGTGCTAGGATGTATCCCTTTCTAACTTTAACTTTCCTTTTAATTTGAAGACAGGGGCCTTGCTGCTTCTTCTGCCTTGATAACCAACCACAAGTCTCCTAACAGGGGTCATACTATAGCTGCAAATCTTTGGCAGTCTCCCTTTTTCTTAAGTTCAGAAGCCCTGCTATCTCCTGTAGCACAGCAAGCATGCCTACTGAAAATTTTTGGGCACCCCCATATTCTCTTGGCATCCCTCTTTTTCATCCTGAAAAGAAGTCATCCCTTCCCATATGGATTTTACAAGGCACCCTAGGATTTCCCTTATGGATTCTCCTTTACCTGAGCTCATGCCTGCTACTGCCAGTGGTCCTGGCTCATGGGTGGCCAATTATTGCAACCCATCTCCTGCACAGTATGAGTTGGGGTATTTGCAAGGCCAAAGAACACACCTGGCAGTTAGGCAAGATATTTATTGGAACTAATGAACAGGAGAGACTCTGATGGTTGTCGGTCAAAGAATGAATAAAGTTAGCACTCTACAAAGAGATAAGAAATGAGGGGTGATATATAAAGGACATTCCATAGGGTATGAGAACAGAGTTTCTTCCAGGGTCACCTGAAATATACACATGGGGTGTGGTGATGTTTTTACTATGCTTGTAGGAAGAACGTTTACTGATTTGGGGAGATTATAGTTTATGATAACCATCTAAACATTCTTCCCTCTGGGGAGGGTTGTTCACTTTTAATTTATGTCTAGGTCACATAGGTGGCTACATGTTGAAGATTAAGGGGGGCCCCTGGGTCCCCAAACTTTGCATAAGAGTATTTTAGTTCTTTAGACTTGATCAAAACAAATATCATGAAATGAGTTATTTAAACAATGGAGATTTATTTAACTGTTTGATAGTGGAAAAATGTCCAAACCATGGCATCATCAAGTTCATGCTTTCTTCCTGAAGCCTGGCTGCCAATGATCCTTGACTCCTCTGTCATATGGCAAAGCACCTGGTGGCATCTGCATGTCTCTCCCTTCCCTTCCAAATTTCATTGAATTCAGCTTCTTGCTCCGATGGCTTTGTCTTTCTTTATCTAAATTTCATTCTCTTATAAAGAACTCTACTAATAGGATCCTGATTGAGATGGTGTATTAGCCTGCCAAAGGGGCACTGAGGCAAAGTATCAGAAATCTGTTGGCTTTTATAAAGGGCATTTATTTGGAGTAAAAGCTTACAGTTCCAAGACCATAGAAAGTCTAACTCAAGGTACAATAAGAAGTACTTTCTTACCAAAGTTAGCTGCCACATATTGAAGCATGATCATGGGCCATCTCCACTGAGTTTCAGCATGCCTCTTTGGGCTATCACTCTTGGCTCTCTTTCCAAGATCAGCTGTAAACTATTAGGCAAATGGTCCATTCTTCTCCAGGGCTTTACTGTTTGAGCCTTCTCCTTTCTGTCACATAGCAGGATCAACATGACAAAGTTCTCTCCTCTTTGTCTTCTTTTTTTTTTTTTTTTTAAAGATTTTTTATTTTTTTATTTCTTTAATTCCCCTCCCCTCCCCCGGTTGTCTGTTTTCTGTGTCTTTTTGCTGCGTCTTGTTTCTTTGTCCGCTTCTGTTGTCGTCAGCGGCACGGGAAGTGTGGGCGGCGCCATTCCTCGGCAGGCTGCTCCCTCCTTTGCGCTGGGCGGCTCTCCTTATGGGTGCACTCCTTGCGCGTGGGGCTCCCCTACGCGGGGGACACCCCTGTGTGGCACTGCACTCCTTGCGCGCATCAGCACTGCGCATGGGCCAGCTCCACACGGGTCAAGGAGGCCCGGGGCTTGAACCGCGGACCTCCCATGTGGTAGACGGACGCCCTAACCACTGGGCCAAAGTCCGTTTCCCCTCTTTGTCTTCTTGAGTAAGTGTCCATTTATGTCAGCCCACCAAAGGGATGGCTAACAATCTGAGTCAAGACTTAATGACATGGTCAAATCAAAGCCCTAATCTTTAAAGGTAATATATTCAAAGGCCTATCAACTGAATCCAATATAATCAAAAGTATCACATCCAAAATAATAGATTCGTTTTCAAACATAATCTTTCTCTTTTGGGGATTCACAAAAATAATCTTGAACTGTCACAGGTAGGTCACACATTACCTGAAGTAGTATTTTCAAAAGGTCTTATTTATAAGAGGTTTGCACCAACAAGAATGGATTAAATTTAAGAACATGATTTTCTGAGGTGCATATAGCTTCAAACCACCACAAGGAGGATTCATTTTCTTCTAAGTAATGGCTTGGTATTTTACTCAGCAATGCATGTATTTCCTGCTCCTATGTGCAGCGTCTTATCCCCATCTCTCCACGTAGACCTAGTCAGCAGGACTCAAGGCAGCATCCTGTTCACATTCTCTTAGGAGGCCAAATCCAGGAGAGAAACTTGCTTACGTGGCTTATGCCTACAAACTCTGGGAGTGTATCAGATGCCTGGCTCTGTTACCAGGCATTAAAACATTAGCATTGCTCTCACTTTCTGTATTTCATGTGTTGGAGCAAAACTCCAGTCTGTAACTTTATAGATCTCTTACATATTAGTCTTTATGAAGAGAACCTTAGAAAACATCTTTGTAACTTTGATGAAAAGTGGATGTTGTCTTCTTCCACTTTTAGAAGAGGGCTAAAGCTCACAACCAACTTTGTTCACCAATATTCTCCTTACAGTAGTCTCCATTCCTTTACTTTAATCACTTTTTTGTAATTCTCAAATCATAAAAAACTTGTAAAATAGATTATTAGGCATATTTTTTGAAAAATCATAATTTGTGACTTCTCTTTTGATTAATTTTCACATTCTTTGGCCTAGATACACTGGTAGCAATGTGAAGTCCACCATATCACCTTTGAAGTCATCATCAAATTAAACCTTTATATTTGACTTTCAGGCTAGCAGGTTTACAAAGGAAAAGAAACTCACTAATCAATATTCTAAAGAAGAATGCAGACAAATCAATGGATAATTCTGCAGAAAAAATTGAACATATTTTCAGTAAGTCAAAGTCAGGAAAATGCTCAGTAAAGACTGAAAACAAATAAAAGTAAAGGGCACAATGACCAGATGGGATTTTAGCCTGGTTTGTACCGATGAACTACAAAAACAATTGGGAATGTGAGCAGTAGAGAGAAATATAAATAAGGTACAAATGTTTCATGTTACTAAGGAATTATTACTACTTTGTTAGTTCTGAAAATATTTTGTCATGAAGGAAAATATTTTCTTATAAAAGAAAATAATACTGGCTTATTTAAAGGAGAAAATGTTTATATTTTACTTAAAATTATTATTCCAGGAAACTATGAAATGTGATAGGTAGTTAGCTTATTTTACCCACTTGCTGTGTTATATTGCCTAATCAGAAATCTACATTGAATTCTGACACCGTGCAGGAACTGACTACTACAAGAACATCTGCTTTCTAAAGCTCAGTAAATACAACAGATTTTTCTAAATAGTATAATGAATTTCAAATTTAGGATTTCATTGATGACTATCAAGGCTTTTTATTCACACAATGGATGGTAGAAATGTATACTCTTTGGACAAAACTGGAACTATTAAAAATATATTGACAAAAAATATTCTAGAAACTTTCTGATCCTGTCATAAAAACAAATAATCTAACAAAGCTAAAGCTCTTATCCTCAGCAGAAGAGCCTGAGATTTGAACCCTGAACATGTGTCTAACCAGTGATTCAGAGGATTCTTTTTGAACCATGGAATGAAGTCACTGAGTTCTACTACTGGAATATTGCTTTCATTGATCTGAATGAACTTTCTTCAAGGAAGTTCAGATTACCTAACAGGACAGAGATTTGGGATGCCAGCGCTTTTATAAAACATGGTGTAGGAACTGCTTTGTATCTGCTTGTAAATAATTGCTTTTGGAATAGAATGGCCTATTGTGTCAAATTTTGGTGGAAGTGTTGTTGTCATTATAAATAGTGAGTTTATTTTAGAGTAGCTTGATCAAAAAGAACCTAAGAAGTGCCTGGTATGACTTTGCTTGTTTACAACAAACATCATATTGTATAATTTAATAACTATTTTGTCTTAAAGCAGTTTTTGTACCCTGTTACATATGTATATGTTTTCCATTTAAAACATTAGTAAGCTATTCAGTAACACTGTATTCCTTTATTCTCTTTTTAAGACAAAATACATGAAAATTCTGTGTTCCGTCTTATTTTACCACCAATATTTATATCTCAAGCCATCATAAAATAAATTCTATTTCTACCACTGCTTTGTAACAGAAAATTGACAATTGTCAATAATGATCTCATTACCAAAGTCAATAACAATTTGTATCACCTGCCTTATTTGACTTTTTAAAATAAAATGTTATTGAAATATATCATTCATACATAAACACACATAATGAGTAAGTGTAAGTGCATAGTAAAAGTTGTGAACTTAAAAAACAGACATGGATATCATTACACAGAGCTCCCTTACATTACCCCACCACCAAGACCTTGCGTTGTTGTAAAACATTTGTTACAAACTGTGAAAGAGTATTGTAAAAATACTACTAACTATAGCCCAAATCTTTCATTTGGTGTATTTTCCCACAACCCACCAAATATTTAACATTGTGTATTAGTATTTGTTATAGATTGTGAGAGAATGTTCTCATATTTGTTCTGTTAACCATAATCCATCATTCACCTCTGGACTCCCTGTATTACACAGCCCCATTTTTTTGTACAATCCATTCAAAGGGTACACTCAATGGCTCTTATTTTGATCACAGAGTTGTGCTGTCATCAACTTAGGAACTTTTAGAGTGCTTTCGTTACTCCAAAAGGAAAATCCCATACCCCCTTTCCTCACTTATTGTTGTCCCTTAGAATTGATATATCTTCTTTGCCATTGCTGCAAAAATATTACAATATTACTATCATCCATAAGTTACATTAGTTGTGATTTTCCTGTGTACCACATTCTGTCTTCTAGTAACCTACACTCTATAGAGTTTTCTTCTTTGGGTTTACTCATCATTATTCATTCATATTAGTGAGACCATACAATATTTTTTCTTTTGTGCCCAGCTTATTTCACTCAACATAATATCATCCTTCAGGTTCATCCATGTTGTCATATGCTTCACAACTTCAATTCTTACCGCTGCATAATATTCCATCATGTATATACACCACAATTTGTTCATCCATTCCTCAATTGGTGGTCACTTTGGTTGTTTCTAACTTTTGGTTATCATGAATAATGCCTCATTGAACATCAGTGTGCAGATGTCTGTATCACTGCTCTCTGTTTTTCAGTCTATATACCTAGCAATGGTATTTATAGGTAAAATGGCAAGTTTATTAATATATTCAACTTTTGTAGAAACTGCCAAATAGTTCTCCACAGTGGCTTTACCATTTTACATTCCCACCAACAATGAAGGAGTGTTCCTATTTCTCCACATACTCTCCAGAATTTACAGTTTCCAACTTTTTAATAGTGGCCAACTTATAGATGTGAAATGATAACTCATTTTAATTTTGTTTTGCATTTCCCTAATTGCTAGTGATGTTGGACATTTTTTCATGTGTTTCTTTGCCATTTTTATTTCTCCTTTGGACAATGGTCTTTTCAAGTCATTTACCCATTTTTCAATCTGGTGGTTTTTATTTTTATTGATAAGTGGTGCGATTGCTTTATATGTCATGGATATTTAAATTTTATCAGATATGTGATTGCCAAATATTTCTCCCATTGAGTCATCTGGTCATCTGCCTTTTCACCTTTTAGACAAAGTCCTTTGAGATGCAAAAGTGTTTAATTTTGAGGAGGTTCCCTTTATCTACATTTTTCTTTTGTTGCTCATACTTTGAGAGTAAGGTTTAAGAAACTATCATCTTCCACAAGATCTTGAAGATGTTTTCTTAAATTTTTTTCTAGGGGTTTTATGGCTTTTGCTTTTTTATTTAGGTCCTTGATCCATTTTGAGTTAATTTTCATATAAGGTGTGAGATAGGGGTTCTCTTTCTTTTATTTGGATATGGTTATCCAGGTCTTCCAGCACCATTTGTTGAATAGACTGTTCTGGCCCAGTCAATTGACTATAAATGTGAGTATCTATTTCTGAAATCTCAATTCAGTTCCATTCATGATCTGTCTTTATGCCAGTGCCATGCTGTTTTTACCATTATGGGTAAGTAATATGCTTTAGAGTCAGGTAGTGAGAGTCCTCCAACTTTGTTCTTTAGTTAAAGACATTTTTAGCTATTCAGGGCCCCTTACCCTTTCAAATAAATTTGATGATTGGCTTTTCCATTTCTTCAACAATGGCTATTGGTATTTTTATCTGTAAATACATTTTGGTAGAATTGTCATCGTAGCAATATTTAGTCTTCCAAACCATGAAACAGAATATTCTTCCATTTATTTAGGTCTTCTTTGGTTTCTTTTAGCAATATTTGCTAATTTTCTGACTACCAGTCCTTTATGTGCTTGGTTAATTTTATTCCTAAATATTTGATTCTTTTAGTTGCTGTCATATTTGCATCTCTATTCATTAGATATATTGATCTGTAATTTTCTTCTTTTGTAGTATCTTTATCTGGTTTTGGTATTAGGATGATATTTACTTCATAGAATGATTTTGGTAGCATTCTTTCCTGTTCAATTTTTTGGATGAGCTTCAGCAAAACTGGTATTAGATAATCTTGGAATGATTGGTAGAATTTGCCTGTGAAGCCATCTGGTACTGGGCTTTTCCTCTTTAGGAGGTGTTTGATACCTGTTTCAATCTCTTCACTTACGATTGCTTTTTTGAGGTTTTCTATTTCTTCTAAGGTCAGTGTAGGTGGTTCATGTGTTTCTAGGGATTTGTGCCTCTCTTCTACATTGTCTTGATTTTTGACAAACAGTTGTTTATAAGATCCTCTTATGCTCTTTTTTATTTCTGTTGGGTCAGTGGTAATGTACCCACTCTCATTTCTGTTTGTTTTTGTTTTGTTTTGTAATTTGCATCTTCTCTCTTTCTTTCCTTGTCCATCTAGCTAAGGGTTTGTTGATTTTTTTTTCATCTTCTCAAAAAACCAACTTTTGGGTTTGTTGATTCTCTCCATTGTTTTTTTGTTCTTGATTTCATTTATTTCTGCTCTGATCTTTACTATTTCTTTCTTTCAGCTTTATTTGTTATAAGTTTGCTGTTCTTTTCCCACTTCCTCAAACTATGCAGTAAGATCTTTGATTTTAGCTCTTTTTTCTTTTTAATGTAAGCATTGAGGACTATAAATTTCCCTCTCTGCACTGCCTTTGCCTTGTTCCATAAGTTTTGATATGCTGTGTTCTCAATTTCATTCATCTCAAGATATTTTTTGAATTCTCTTGCAATTTCTTCTTTCACCCACTGATTATTTAAGTATGCATTTTTAAATCTCCATGTAGTTATGAATTTCCCCTTTTCCTGTTCATTATTGATTTCCAGTTTCAATCTGTTATGATATGTGGAGAAAGATCCATGAGCACTTGAAAAGGATGTATATCCTGCTGTTTTGGGATGCAATGCTCTATAGATGTCTGTTGGGTTTAGTTCATTTATCATATTATATTATTCAAGCTCTCTGTTTCTTTATTCTCTGTCCAGATGTTCTATCCAAAACCTAGAGCAGAGTATTGAATTATCCAACTGTTATTGTAAAGACAGCTATTTCTCCCTTCAGTTTTGCCAGTGTGCTTCATGTATCTTGGGGCTTGCAAGTTAGGTGTGTAAATATTTAGAAGAGTTATTTCTTCCAGGTGAATTGTCCCTCTTATTAATATACAATCACCTTCTTCATCCTTATAACAGTTTCACATTTAATATCTATTTTGTCTGACATTAGTATCTCTACTCCAGCTCTTTTTTGGTTGCTATTTGCATTGCATATCTTTTTCCAACATTTCTCTTTTAACCTGGCTTTGTCCTTATGTCTGACATGATTCTCTTGTAAGCAGCATATAGACAGCTCATTTTTATAAAATCCATTCTATCAGTCTATGTCTTTTGATGGGGGAGTTTAAGCCATTCACATTCAATGTTATTACTGTAAAGGCAAAATTTGCTTTATCTATTTTGTCTTTGGCTTTCTGTTGCCATATCTTACTATTGGCTGTCTTCTTACACTTTAATTTACTCTTCTTAATAATCCTCATTTCTACATTCTTCTCCAAGTCATTCTCCCTTTTCTTTTTCCTTTCAGACTGCAGCAATCCCCTTACTATCTTTTGTAATTCTGGTCTTTTAGTAACATTTCTATCAGTTTTGTTTTTCTGTGAAGACTTGAATTCATCCTCATTTTTGAAAGACAGTTTTGCTGGATACAGAATTCCTGGTTGCCAGTTTTTCTCTTTCACTCCCTTAAATAGATCATCTCAATATCTTCTCATCTCCATGGTTTCAGATGAGAAGTTGGCACCTAATATTACTGAAGTGATTTTATATGTGATGCTTTAGTTTTCTCTTACTACTTTCAAAATCTTCTCTTTATATCTGATATCTGTCATTTTGAATAGTAGGTGTCTAGTGGTAGATCTAAGTGAATTTATTCTATTTGGGGTGCAGTGTCCTATTTGGATATTGATACTTATATCTTTCATAAGGTTTGGGAAGTTATGGTCATTATTTCCTGAAATATTCTTTCTGCCCCTTTTCCATTATCATCTACTGGGACTGTGATAGTGCATATGATTTTGCATTTTGCATTGTCATTCAATTCCCTGAGACCATGTTCCACTTTTTTTTCCATTCTCTTCTCACTCTCTGTTCTCCCATCTTTTCCAGTTTGGATGTTCATTCTTCAAGATCACTAATTCTGTCTTCAAGTCATTCAAATCTGCTCTTATGTGTCTGTAATGTATTTTCAGTCTCATATATTGAGTCATTCTTTCCCATAAGCTCTGTCACTTTTCTTTTCAGTCTTTTAAATTGCTCTTTATGCTCACCCAGTGTTCTCTTAATATCCTTTATCTCTTTAGTCATTTTCTTCAATTCTTTGAACTGATATAGAAAAGTTATGTGATTATCATCGATTAATGGTTTTAAATCCTGTATCTCTTCAGGATATTTGGTTGTACTTTTGTCTGGGCTATCTTTTCCTGTGTCCTTGTATAGTTTTTGATTTTTGCTGATATTTAGGCATCTGAATATGCTGGTGAATTTACTCTGATGGCCAATTTCTCTCTCTTGCCTCTTGCTTTTGTGTTTATTTTTCCCACAGCATTCTTTGATATTTGGTCCAAACATCATACACATAAAGTCAATTATAAACATCCTAGCCATCACCCCCAAATTCTCTCATGTTTTGGTCATCAAGGAATGCCTTGGTAGTGGGTTGAACTGGGACCCCAAAACCTATTTGTCTGAGTCATAACCCAGGTACCTGTGAATATGACCTTATTTGGAAACAGAGTCTCTGCAGATGTAATTAACCTAACGATCCTTGAGATGAAATAGAATTTAGGTTGGGCTTTAATTCCAATGACTGTTGTCCTAAGAGAAAGGACAAGGAGATTTCTGACACAGACACACAGGGAAGAAGAACATATGAAGGTGGAGGTAGATATTGGAATTATACTGTCAGTAGACAAGGAACACTAAGATCCAAAAGAAGCTAGAAGGGTTAAGGAAAGATTTTTGCCTTAGAGATTTTAGAGGGACTGTGACCCTGCTAACACCTTGATTTGAACTTCTGAGCTTCAGAACTGGGAGAGATTAAAATGTTATTTATTTTAAGCCACCAACTTTTTGATAATTGGTTAAAGAAGTCTTAAGTAATGAATACATTGTTTATATAAAACTTCATTTTTTAAAAAAAAAAGATAATTTCACTGGATAAAAGATTATTGGTTGCCAGGTTTTGCTTTTTTTTTAATCTTCTTACACCATGTTGGATATGTTCTCCATTACCCTTGGCCTCCAATATTTCTGATATGTCATCAGTCAATTTTATTGATATGTGAGCACTTCTTTTTCATACATTCTTGTTTGTGAGCATTTGTTTTTCTATTCATTTTATCTTTTGTCTTTTCTTTCAGATTTTTATTAGGATGTGCATGGTTTTGTTCTCCTTGAAGTTATCCTACTTTCATTTGTTAAAGATTCCTGGATTTGTAATTTTATGTTTTCCAGCAAATTTGGAAGGGTTTACTCCATTATTTCTTCAAATAAATTTTCTTCTTTATCTTTCTCCTCTCCTTATGCTCTCAGTATATCTATGTTGGTGCATTTAAAGTTCCACACTTCTTTAAGGATCTGTTCATTTTTACTAATTTTATTTTTTTCTCTATTCTTTGGATTTCATAATCTCTAGAAGTCTATTTTCAAATTCCTGATTATGGTTTCTGTCAGTTCACAATCATTTTTTGAATCCTGTATAAGACACCCAAAGGGGTACTGATGCAAAGTACCAGAAATCTGTTGGCTTTTATAAAGAATATGTATTTGAGATAGATGGTTACAGTTACTAGGCTATAAAGCATAACTTACTTTCCTCACCAAAATCAATCGACACGTGTTGGAGCAAGGTGGTTGCTGATGTCTGCAAGGGTTCAGACTCCCTCTTTTGTTTCCAGGGTCCCAGCTTCTTCCAATATCAGCTGTAGGCTGGGATAAGTATCATCTCTCTCCCAGGGTTGATTCCTCTTTGGGATCAGCTACTCTATTCTCTCCACAAGGTCAACTGTAGAGTATCAGGTGAATGGTAAGTCTCTCTTCCCAGGGTCTCTGCTGTGTCTAATGGAGCAGTCTCTATCCCTCTGTTCTTCTGTGTATTTATTTCTCAGTGCTCCAGCTCAAAATTATCACCTCCTTTTTCTGCAGTGTGGTTTCTCTGTAGTTCCCCATCTACCTAGGGTATGGGAACTCAACATCATACTAATGTGTCACAATCAAAGCCTTAATCAAGTAAAAGTGAAACCTCTGAATCCAATATAATCTAATATGCTCGGAGGAATAGACCAGTTCACAAACAATCCAATAGCTATTTTTGGAATTCTTAAATAATATCAAACTGCTACACTCCACTATCTGTATTCCAAAAAGCATTTAAGTATGTTTTTTAAAAAATCTTAAAACAGTAATAATGCAAGTACCAAATCATATCACAAGCAGTTTATGGAAATACAGTTTGTCTTGGGCAAATTCCCTTCTGGCTTTATTCCTCAGAAATTTACAAAACAATGTATCTGCTCCCAATACACAAATGGACTGGCAAAGGATAAACATTTCCATTATCATAAGGAGGAATTGGGAGGAAAACATGAGTCATGGGTTCTTTACATTTCAGCAAATCTGCAGGTATACCTCATTAAATGTCAAAGTCTGAGAGTTATTTAAGATGATGTTTTCTTCTTCCCAGGGTGTCATGGGAATCCACCATTTCCACAGAGTTGCCCAACAGCCATTTTCTTGGTTCCACCTTCATCAAGCATCTGAGTGTCAACCAAACTCCAGCCCCCACCTTCCAAGTGCTTTGGGGTTTTTACCACACTTTACTCAATCTTTGGGTTAAAGTCTTAACCCCTTGGTACATTGAATTGAAGACAACATTCTGCCTAACCTTTGACATACAGACCCAACCCTTTCAGAGCAACAAGTTGGTGACCTGGCCTTCCCTAATCCAGGAGGGACAAGCCTGCCCTTCACATACCTATGGGGCATTGATCTCAATTTCCTAATCCCCAAAGAATGTGCTTCATCTTCTCTGTACCCTGGGGTGGCAAAATTCTCTCTGCACATTGGGTGGGAATGTCCACCCTCTTCAACTGCTGGGTCAAACTCATCCTCTCTGTATGCATGGGTGGGGTTCCTCTCTTTGCCCAAAGAAATATCTTAATTCTGGATCTCATTTTCCATGGTTTTCCTCTTAAAGCTGTTTCTCCTTCAATGTCTCCCTTCCTGTCCCTTGTAGTCCAACCTTACAGTGATTTTGCTCATACAGCTCTCTCAAAAATCTTGCTGATTTAGCATGCAAGAAACAGAGGTCCAAGCCATCAGACAGTAAGACTTTCCACAACTCTTTCCTAGATAAATTCATCTTCAATCCTGAATTACAAGTTTAAAGTCCTCAAATGGGGCACTATTATCAGAGGACTTGATTTCCATAGGCTTGGAATTTTTGGAATCATTTTCTGGTGCTTTTATGCCCAACAATTCAGTCCTCAATTTATCTTGCTCATCTAGCATTTTGCTATAAGATGAAAGAAGAAGCCAAGCTGCATTCCTCAAGTTTATTTTATAAAGTTCTTCAGCTAAATGGGCAGGCTCACCATTTACAAATTCTGCCTTCCATAAAACACCAGAAATTAATCTTGCAAACTTCTCTGTAACTTTAAAACGTGGATCACCTTTCATCCAATTTTCATCAATAGTTTCATCATTTACTTCTAGTGCCTCATAAAAATTCTCTTTAGTATGCATATTCCTATCAGTACTCACTTCAAAGCACTATCGGGCTTTATTACCAAGCATCTCACAATTCCTCCCAAAAATATCCCTACTCTTTCCTAAAACCTTTACCACATTTTGGTAATTTCAAAAGCATGACCCCACTTCTGGTACCAAATACTGTATTAGTCAGCCAAAGGGGTGCTGATGCAAAGTACCAGAAATCTTTTGACTTTTATAAAGGGTATTTATTTGGGGTAGAAGCTACAGTTACCAGGCCATAAAGCAGAAGTTACTTCCCTCACCAAGGTCTATTTTCACATTGGAGCAAGATGGCTGCCAACGTGTGCAAGGGTTCAGGCTACCTCTTTCTCTCTTAGCTCCATGATGCCAGTTTCTTCCAATATCACCTTCAGGCTGGGATAAGTCTCATCTCTCTCCCAGGGCTTTTTCTTCTTGAGGCTCAGCTACTCTGTTCTCTCCACATGGTCAGCTGTAACCTCTTAGGGGAATGGCTTGTCTCTCTTCCCAGAACCTCTGCTTTGTCTAATGGAGCAATCTCTATTTCTGTGTTCTTCTCTTGTGTGTTTACTTCCTGGGGCTCCAGCTCAAAATTCTCATCTCTCTTCTCTGTGGTGATTTTTCTCTGTGAGTACCCACCTACCAAGGGGGCAAGGACTCAATGTCCTACTGAACTGGTCCAATGAAAAGACTTAATCATTATTTAATAAAGTAAGAGTGAAATCACTGAATCCAATATAATCTAATATGCCCAGAGGAACTGACCAGTTTACAAAAATAATCCAATACCTGTTTTTGGAATTCATAAACTATATCAAATTGCTACAAATCCCTCTGACAAATTTTCATTTTTATTATTTTACTTTTCAACTCTAGAATTTCCACTTCTTTCTTTCTGTTATGCTTTAATTAATATTTGCATAGTTTCATTTTTTTTTAATTAAGAAAAGAAATTAAGAGAGATGTTTGATTTCCACTCCTCTTATTTCTGTGCTTTTAGGATGCAGCAAAAAGTGAGGCAAAAAGACAAAATGGGCACTTATCCTAGGTAAGTCATTTCTCTTTTAGAAGATTTTTATAAAGCAATTCCATTTCAAATACATTGTCTCTTCCTCATCACGTAGTCCAGTAATCTCAAGAGTAGTTGCAGACTTGATCTTCTCCAACAACAAATAGAATATAAATTTAAAATCTTTGTGTATTTTGTATGTATGCTGCTTTTTATTACATGCATTTCCATTTGCTCTAATGTTTGTTAATACTCACTAACCATCTTATAATTATAATTGATGTTTGCTTTTTCACTTTTCCTTTTCTCCCTCTAACCTTCATCTTCAGAAGAAAGCTTAGTCAATCTACAAACCTTTGACATCATTTCTCTCCTTACATTGAGAGATACTTTTTTGAGAAAGTAGATTGGAAATGACTTCATGGATGGTATGTTGGAGCATAATTCTGACAAGGCTAAACAAATCACAAAACTAAAAAAAAAAAACTATTTAAATTTTGTTTAGCCATCAGTAAGACTCAGCAATTCTTTCTCAGTTTGACCTTTAAGTTTATTTTCCATGAATTGCTTAATATACTTTAATTTGTCATCAAAATATTTTATTTATAAACCTCCTAATAAGTGCTAATATCTGGAGGGAGAATAATATTCTTTCCTTTTGTTTTATTTAATTTTATTTCAATTGATGAATATTTTCAATATTAAATTTTAAAATGTCTAATTTTATTTGTTTTATGATAATAAATTTTAATGTCATCTATGAGGTACAGATTTATTCTACTTGCTTGATTTGTAATGGACATTTTCTGAGCATCAAAAATATGGTCCATAAAATGAACATGATAGAATATATATTTAACTTTATAAAACTGAAATTAAACTTATGTGATGATATAAAAAATAGAGTTCAATAGCAATAATGCTCCATATTTTAATAATCTCTTTTTTACTTTTTGGTAAAATATTACTCCATTCTTTAAATTTTGTTTCTTAGTGAAAATTTGACCTTTGTTCAGTGATGCTCTGTAGAATTTCCAGATAGATTTTCTTTATTTCAGGCTGAGGCAGATAATCAGGCACAGAGAATTGAGGAATAGAATCCACAGGTGGAAACCTGTGAAATTCTGATATAATTTCTTTTAAAATGTTGTCATCAAAAGCAGAAAATCATACACATAGTATCAGTTGCTCAGTAATTTATTGGTGGGAGAAGGAGAGGAACATTAACGTAAGGAAGGCAGTGACAGGAACAAAAATGGACTATATCTTGAGAGAATGGCTATAAAGTACAATTTCCAAAATTTCTTAGTAAAAACACATAAACACAAATGCCCATCACATTGCCTAAAGTAATTTCAAAGAGATTATGCACCAATATTGAAAGAATTATTTATTTTCAGAGATATTTAATTAGTCGAGAAAAATTATTCACCCCTCTTTAGGCTTTGGATTAAAAACAAACATCTTATCCCACTGAATATTTTAGAAATAATATTTTCAAAATTATGTAGTACCCTATTTTTCCAAGTAGATAATCTAGAGAAAAAGTAGTCACTAACAAAACTACATAAAGATTAAAGCAAATAAATGGATGACTTCACCTCTCCCATGAAGGCAAGGATGGCTTCTACAAAATTTCCAAATGATTGTTATCCAATTAAAGCTAGTGCAGTTTGGATGGTAAAAGTACTGGGCACATAGAAGTTCTTAACACATATTAACATTTTTATGAACATAATTTTAGAAATGTCCTTAAATTTTTCTAGGAATTTATGTTAAAATAATGTCTTGCAAAAAAGCAAATAAGTCCCCAACTATCAACCTCACATGGCACTTTGTTCAAATATTGTATTTTACCTCAGGCATATTTATATTATTATTTGAAGTAAACACAAGTAGCACCTTCATTTCTGTTCTAATATGAGAGAAATCCTAGATTCCCCACTCTTTCAGATCTCATTGTCTGCCTTGTTAAGTTAGATGATTGAATATAACCCCTATTATGTAATGGCTGGAAACAGACTAAAGAATACAAATGCATTATAAATCAGGGATTAAATGTGACTATTATATCTCTTGATACAGAATTTACTCATCTGTACAAGATGCCAAATGCATAATTAATTTTTAAAAAATCATTGCACTGTGCCAGATAATAAAATATTTGTCATAAATTACAAGGTTCCAATCTTCTTAAAAAATGTATATAATTTATCTCAAACTCTGTACTTTGAATATATCATTTTTATGCCTATTAAATTAATCTTATTTTAAAGAGACTATAATTCTAATCATTTAATTGGAGGGATGATTAATAAGGCCTATTAATTACAGAAAATTATGCCAGTCCAGAATTCAGGAAATCTGACTTGTAGGGTTTGGGCTCCAGAGTGAGTCACACATGAATTAGAATTCCAACTTCAAACCCAGTACTTGATGTGTCCTTGCATAAATTAGAAGTTTTTAAAAAATATTAATAAACTTTATTTTTAGAAATTTTAGGCAGAAATGTTACATCAGAAGTGTAAGTCGTTCCATACAACCCACTCCCCTCCTCTCTGACCTCTTTCCCTGTTAATTACATCTTACAATTGTGTGGTGCATTTGTTAAAATTGATGAATAAATATTTTTTACCTTTTTAAAACTTTTTATGTATCTATTTATTTCTTTTTATTATTGTCTTTTTTTAAAAGATAGACCACACAAAACATTACATGAAAAAACATAAGAGGTTCCCATATACACCTCCCCCCCCTGCCGCCCCACTCCTCCCACATCAACATCCCCTTTCATCAGTTAGTCACATTCATTACATTTGGAGAATATACCCTGGAGCACTGCACACCACATGGACCATAGTTTACATTGTAGTTCACACTCTCACCCAGTTCATACAGTGGGTTATGGCAGGATACACAATGTCTTGCATCTGTCCCTGCAATATCATTCAGGATAACTCCAAGTCCGAAAAATGCCCCATATCACACCTCTTCTTCCCTCTCCCTGGCCTTAGCCACTCCCGTGGCCACCATCTCCACAATAATTGATGAATAAATATTGAAGCATTGCTACTAACCAAGGTCTATATTTACATTGCCCTAAAAATGCCCTATCTTCTACCTATTATTCCTCCCCCACCCCTTTGAACCTCTAGTAACCACTGTCTTTATATCAAATTTGCATGTTCTTCCGTTTTTAAGATATTATAAGTTTACTTTGCCCATGGTTTCATTTCCCCTTTTCGTTTGTTCATTCCTCAACCACAATGAATCTGGGAAGCTGATGCCTACTCTGTCTCAGACAGAAAGGGAGCTTAGGTCTTATGGGCAGATGGAAGGAAATATTTCACTTGTAGTTGCAAACAATCTTTGTTTTGGGGGATGGGGGTTGTCCATCATCATTATTATGTTAGTTGTCCTGGTAAAATCTGATGATCTGGAGAGTAGGTGTTAGCTACAACTCTTCTGAGATTCAGGGCTCAACCAGCATTTGAGCCAACAGACTTTTAGTCTTTGAGACATATACTTAATGGATATAGTGCTAATGATAGGCTCAAATAAAAATGTACAAAAGAATCATGTGAAGGGACAGTATATAATAAATGAGTCTAACTCTGTTACATAGGTGAAATTGATTGTCATATGTTGGAAAGTAAGGCCCACTAATAGGGTGCTGATTTCCAGGGATTGTGTGCTTTGCCTATAGTGTGCAGATGACTGTAGAGACCTAGGAGCACCCCTATTTGATGCTTTGTTCACAGTGGCAGTTAGTGAGATCTGCCTGAGACATGCATAAGCGTAACCTTCCAACTCATTTTGAAATCATTTAGCCATAAATACTCTTTTGAATTTGATGTTTTCCCCCTTTCCGTCAAGGTCATTTTCCTAAGGCATCACTGGTTTGTGCTTAGATATTAATCTCTTGTTGCTAGAGAGGCTCATGCCTGACAGTCAGGTCCTGTGCCAGGGAGAATGTAGTACATTTATTCACTGAGTTTGACTTTGAGAGAGGTCACCTTTGACTAACAAGGAGGATTTCAGGAGGTAACTCTTAGGCAATAGTTATTATTAAGCTAAGTTTCAATTTTGCAAGAATAAGGTTCATAGATACATGCATTAATATTGAGGACTTGACATTTAGGTCTGCTTTCTTCTGTGAGGCACAGCCTATGTACATGCAAGATTCTTACCTCTCTATTTGAGAATGTAGCAGGACTCCCCAGGATGGGAGTTTAATATTTTGTTGTTTATTGTATAGGTCTCCACCCACTGATGAAACACCCTATAACAAGATTAAGACATTTATATTCCCTAGAAACATGCCCTAGGTGCACCTTTTCCCTCACATCACCACAATACTGACAACCTGCACTGGTGACCCTCCCCTGCCATATTTTCCAAAAGTACATTCCCACAATGGTAATTTCAACCATAGACCTCCACCAACCCAGAGTTCACCAGGATGCCTTCCTCCAACCCTCTCCCCAGTTCCATGGATAGTCCATCCCACCCCTCCAACACTGCTCACACTTACATTCTAGCAACCTCAACCCCACTCACATCCCTGCTCCATCATCACCCCCATCCACTGCCAAACCACCCCTTTCCACCTTATCATAGGTTCTGCTAGATTGAGCATCAGCTCACCACTCTCTACTCCCTTTCTTTCTCCCCGTAACCTATCTTCTGGACTGTATCTCTGTGAGTCCTCTAAAAATACTTAGGTCATATCAGTGAGGTCATGCAATATTTGTCCTTTAGTGACACTTAGTTCACACAACATAAGGTCGTCAAGATTAATCTGTGTTTTCTCATATGTCTATACTTCATTCCTTTCTTCTTACAGCTGAGTAATATTCCGTTGTATGCATATACCAATTTTGTTCATCCATGCATCTGTTGACGAACACTAGTGTTGCTTCCAATTTTTGGCAATAGTGAGTAATGTCATTATGAATGTTGATGTGCAAATATTTGTTCATGTCCCTGCTTTCAGTTCTTTTTGGTATATTCCTGGTAGTGGGATAGCTAGATCATTTGGCATTTCAATAGCTTCCTGAGGAACCACCAAACTCCCCTCCGTAATGGCTGCACCATTCTACATTCCCTCCAGCAGTGAATGCGTGTTCCCAGTCCTTCCAATCCTCTCTAACACTTGTACTTTTCTGTTTTGTTGTTTTTTAATAATAGCAGCCAGTCTAATAAGGGTAATATGATATCTCATTGAGTTTTGATTTGCATTTCCCTAATAGCTAGTGATATTGAACACCTTTTATTGTGCTTTTTAGCCATTTGTATTTCCTCTTTGGAAAAGTGTCCATTTAAATCTCTAGCCCATTTTTTTAAATGGGTTGTTTGTTTTTTTATTTTTAAGTTGAAGGTTTTATATATATATATGTTGGATATTGTTACACCCTTACAGATAAGTGGTTCCCAAATATTTTCTCCCATTGAGTGGGCTGCCTTTTCACTGTTTTGACAAACTTCTTTGAATCACAAAAGTTTGTAATTTTGAGGGGGTCCCATTTATACAAAATAGAAGTTTTGATATTACTATTATCATATATTTAGTGCAGATTAATAAAGATAATTCAAAAAGTTATTTAAAATTGAACAGGGCATAGCAACAATATGTAAAATAACAAAATATTGTTAGGTTATTTTATTATCCATCCAATTATGCATTGAACACAATTATAAATGGCTGAATATTATCAGATAGCATGATATAGAGTTTTGACTTTATACCCAGAGAAGAGGAATCAAAATTATTCAGAATCCTATTGTATATCATTAAAATATTTTTGAGAGTTCTGGTTTGGCAAGGTAAGAAAAGTATAAAACTTTGTTCAACACCTCATTAGAGAAGTTTTGTAGTGCCATGTTTCTTTGTAAGACACTTCAGAGTAAAAATTTAAAAAAGAATTACTAATTGTAACAGTCTTAATTTAAAAAGAGCTGTAAATAGTATAGTAATAACAAATATAAGAAGCACGTACATTCAGGCTGAGATAAAGCATTCGAGGAAGACCTTCCTCACCAAACCCACCACCACCACCACTACCTGGAAATGAGAACATGATCATGTAGAGGACATGATCATGACAGACACATTGCTATAGGAACAGACTTGAACTTTCAGGAAATCCACCCTCTTTGATGCCAAGGAGAGCTATTTACTGTAAGGTATCTTACAAATAAGCATGACACTACAGAACTTCTCTAACGAGGTGCTTCACAAAGTTGCTGACTTCTAAGTTCTAAAGCCACCACGGACCATAGGATCCAGGTCCTAGAGAAGCTGCACTTACTGCATGAGCCTGAAACTGGCAAAAGCTGTAAATGCTGCAAGAGTTTAAGGTCAGTTTCCCAGATCCATTTTCACAGTGTAAGCAAAAAGGGTGAATTTGAAATTGATAACCAGCAAAATATCTTTAATATTTTTATATTAAACACTGTCCATTCATTTACATTAAAAGTTTTTATATCAGAATATGAATTTGAATATGGATTTTAAGTTAATTTGACTGTCTTAATTGACAGAAAATGATGAGAGTTCATAATTTGCTTTTGGTTTGTGCTTTGATTTAGCTCTGGTCTTAATATTTATGCAAAAAAAACTATTCATGATTTATTTTATACTATTAAACTATTTTGACACCTTGGGTGTTTATATATATATATATATATATATATATATATATATATTTAAAGATTTATTTATTTATTTCTCTCCACTTCTCCCCCTCACCCCTGTTGTCTGTTCTCTGTGTTTATTTTGCTGCGTCTTCTTTGCCCGCTTCTGTTGTTGTCAGCGGCACGGGAATCTGTTTCTTTTTGTTGCATCATCTTGTGTCAGTGCTCCCTGTGTGCAGTGCCATTCCTGGGCAGGCTGCACTTTCTTTCATGCTGGGCGGCTCTCCTTAAGGGGCACAATCCCTGCGCGTGGGGCTTCCCTACGCAAGGGACACCCCTGCGTGGCACAACACTCTTTGCACGCATCAGCACTGTGCATGGGCCAGCTCCACATGGGTCAAGGAGGCCTGGGGTTTGAACCGCGGACCTCCCATGTGGTAGAAGGATGCCCTAACCACTGGGCCAAGTCCGACGCCTGGAGTTTTATATTTTCATCTCTGTCCATTTTAATGATTTTTTTTTCACTTTTGCACTTGATATTTTTGATTCCTCTGGAAATGGTTTTTATCACATGTTATGAATGTATTTTATTGGTAGAATCCACTATGGCTCCAAGGTCAGCTGCATCAGTGGGGACTGCTCTTGCCCCACTAACCATCTTGTTTTAAGTTTCCACAAGGAAGGGTGGTCCAACAGAGTCCTGAAAGAGTGTTTTCCAGAGAACTGGACTGGAGGGGTAAGACGGTGAACTACAGAGGGCACTGTGATGCAGAGCACAAATCCTTCTGCAAGAATGAAAGATATCTTTTGAAATGCTGCCCCAGAAAGTCCTTAGTTGTCAGTACTCTTCAGAAATTGCTTCAGTAGAAGAGATCCATCTTTCTCAATGTCACACACCTTTTGAAAGATGTCTGCAATGTGATGATCTATAATGGGGGGTGTAATATAATACTCTAACCCTTGTTGCAACTTTAGACAATCCTGAAGCAATGTTGACAATCCCAGTTTATAAACTCATGTGGATGGCTGATGCCATCACTGAGACTGCATTATAGTCCAACCTCTCATTTTACCAGTCATGCTTTTTGCCTTCCCTTTCATATGTTGTTCCCATAACACTCCCCAAAAATTTCCTGCACAGTAATCTCCATCTTGGAATCTGCTTTCTGAGGAAACTGTCAATGTTTTCTTAAAAAAATACTATTAATATTTCACCATATTCTGAGCTGTGGGCCCATTTGCAAAACTCATAAATAACCATTCAGTTGGATTCAATAGTGGTTTGTAAACATTAGAGTCATTGGTATTATTCTTGATGTCATACTAATGCTTTATGCTGCTGTCTTTCTCCTATTCATTTGATCTGTTTATATAATCTCTGTTCAGAGATTCCTAGTTGCATTCACATTTTGTAATATGACTTTCCCTTGATGAATATTCACCTCATCCTAATTCCATTTTTTATACTGTCTTACCACTCGAGAGTCTCTATCCAAATTTCCATGAATTTACTTTATTTTTTGGATTTACCAGAGTCTGAGATGTTTATTTTATCACATTCTGAGTTTCTTTCCTTTCTCTATGAAATTTGTTAAGAAGGGTCTTTTCTCTGTGAGGTTGTATTTTTCTTTATTTAAGTATAATATGCTTATAGACTATTGAAGCTAATAAATAGAGAAAGAAAGACACTTAAGTTCACTGATAATTAAACATTTGATTAAAAACACAAGGAAAGAGTTTCTCATTTCCCCTACAATATAAATGTTTTATCACATACTCAATGATTATATGAGGACAAGATACTCTCACAAAATTCTAGGAACTACAAATCAGCAGTGTATATAGACATTACCATTACAGAAACCGTTTCTTACTATTAAAGACAACTTTTAGCACCCATAGCTTCTTTGATATTTTAAAGATAAAATTGAGTACAAAGTCTTTCTATGGCATTTATGACAATGACACTTGAACCATGACATTTAGGAGACAATGAGAGCAAAAAGCCTGTAAGCCATTGGAAAATTCCTTGATGTAGACAATTTCTGGCTGTCAAAATCAAATGGGCTACTTTATGACTATTCTTCCTTTTATTCAGTGGCAATCTATTGTGTAACTTTATTATGTGACAGGAATTCACATGTCAGTTATCTCATCTGGTCTCCTTCAGATAATATAGACAATTGTAAAAGTAATTAAACAGTACAAACCTTTTCAAACACTTGCCTCCTTCTCTACTTCTTAAAAACATACAATATACCCCGCATAAATATTTAAAAAATGAATTTTAAGCATTATGCTTATTCTGTGACTATTCGCCCAACATGGCTACAGAGACAATTGTGAACTTAACCAATATTTCTCAAACTTAATTTTCTTTAAAATGTCTCTCATAGTCAGATGAGATTAAAAATACATTGAAAGTTATTTAGTTAACAGTCCTCTGAATGTATACATAACATATCCTATCACTATAAGAGTAGGATTTTTTAAACAAAATCTTGTGAGTTTTTGTTTCGTTTGTTCCTGACAATTAGGTCTTTGAAATTTGGAATGTGCCATCACAAAATTTCTGCTACAACAAATTCATGTTATTTGAGAGGGCCATAAACAAACACAAATTTATTTGATTTGAGACTATACATTTGATAGGCAGAAGACAGTAAAATTATTCAAAGATTAACTTTATGTTCCACTTCCATTTTTCCATGAAATAACCAGGTTGACTTGGGCAAGGGGTTTTCTTCTTGAACCTGTTTTTGTTTTTTTCCTGTGAAGTGCATTGATGTCTATGGTCTCTAAAGTCCCCTCTCATTAATCTACACTCTTTAAAAACATTGTAGAAGATTTTTAAACTAGTGTAAGTCTATGACAATGTAGCCAAAGGTTAAGAATTTACAAATAATTATAATTACTGAATCACTATATAGATGCCTTTTTATTTTCTAATATAGTATAAAAGTAAAGACCTGAAATTATTGAAACTTGCTGAGCTAGAATCCATATGTCCTTGTTTATGATGATTATAGAACTCTATAACTTTTATCTTGTGATTCTAGAGACCCTGTGACTTACTCCCATTTTATACCTACCTCCTCTCGTGTGTTATAAGTTTAAAGTCTTATAATCACTAGACAGCCCCTTAATGTTTATTAATGAAGGAAACTGAGCCAGCTATAACCTAGTTATTCATTAGCAAAAACCTGCTAAAGCTGGAGACTATAAAAATATCAGAATTGCAGCAGTTCAGGGAGCAGATTTTAGGCCATTAAGGTTTCTTACCTCCTTTGTATGTGTCAGCAATAAACTCTCTATTCGAAACCCCATTGTTTCAGGAATTGGTCTGTGAAGTACATCAGGCAGAAAAGAACCCTGAGTTTTCTTGATATCCACAGCAAGGAAAATGTGCTAGTACTTGCCTTTTATGTGTGTTAGCTAGGGTTCAGGTAAAGCCACATAATAAATGAATCATAACAATCATAAAAAAACTTATTTTTTTCTGAGCTTTGAACGTGTTTTTCTTATATCATACTGACTTAGAATTCACATATAAAACTCGTCAATTTGAAAAAATTAAGCTCAAATTTTCAGTTTGTGAAAACACTGATTAAAAAATCAGAGTCTCAGAATTATAGCAGTTATTAGGGTCCTTGTTCTCACAAAAACATCTGAGAACAGTTTTATTTTGTGTTGAAATATTATCAATATCCTTATATAGTCACAGTGACAGTGGGAAAAGGTTTGGCCCATAAAGCAAGTGAAGTTGTAACATGAAAGGGTACAATTTTATACATTTATAATAATGTGCTAGGAAATAATGCTTAGGCCTATTGATTTTTTTTTTTTTTTTACTTACAATGAGCATCAAAACATTTTAGATAATCCTTTAAAATAAATAAACCTGTGAATTTCTCCCCAAAGGTTTTGGTTCAGTGAATAGCTTCCCTTGTGATTTTTATCTACTCCAACTGTAAAGAATGTCTCTTCTATTACAAAGAACTTATGACTATGAATGGACAGTTTTCGCTTTAATGTGAATTTTCTAATTGTTGGTTACACTGTATTCTTTGCATTACCTGATCATTATCTGAGCTTTTTTGAACACTTTTGCCTTTGCCTTGTTGCCTCTTCTTGAAAAGCTCTTCTCATGACAAAGCCCTCTTCATGCCTCAAAATTCATTAAATTAATTGTCTTTCTGTGAAACCTCCCCTAAGCCTCTGGGAAGTCGCATCCTTCCTCATTATGCTACAAAGTGCATTATTAATACTTCTATTATAGTACTTATATTGCATGGCAATGATTTGTTTATAGCATGTCTCATCACCTAGATTATCAGTTCACAGGACAGTTTTCAGTATGTAAGCATCTTACTCAGCAGTAGCAATAAAGCTTGTTTTTTAAAATTGGTTAAAATAAACATTGATGGTGACATCCCAGCTGCTATAAGATCACAGCAATTCAATGTCATGACACTATGATTTTCAGACAATACCAGACTCATTTCCTTGCGGTGTTTCTTGACAGCAACAGCACTTAAAGGGCAATTTTGAGAAAACCCAGCTAATATTCTCGGAAGATATTTAACTTAGGCTTTTAAATCTTACTCCATTTTGTATTATTACTATTCTAAACTAATTTTAGAAAGACACTGTAAAAAACAATATAAGCAGAATAGATCTCTGCAGTTTTAGAACTCATTTTCTGTGGAGCAAGTTGCTACAACAGTGCATTATGGGAACACAGGATCAGGGCACAACAGTAATTTTCAGCAAACTATCCCTTTATTACTTGCACAGAATAAAGAGTCCAGAAAGGGCAGATAATCTCTTTGTCACTTATTCGGCACAAAATGTCCAAAAGAACAGGGAAAGTAGTCCTATCACAGCCAGTGTCCTGGAGTGACTGAAAATTGCTCTGGGTCAGGGTTGATAGATGGCAGCTCCTCACACCCCACATCACACAAGAGAAGAGAGATGTATACCATTTGAGTGTGGTTTTTATCTCTCTCATGGTGGTTGAGGGCTGCTGCTGAGAATTCTTAGATTGTTAAGTGTTGCTGCCTCCCTCCACCCCTTCCCCCAGCCTTTGTTATCTTCTTCTTCCAGCCGTTGCTGTCCTTCCCACCAGTCCCGCCCACGTTGCCAACATATAATCTGCCTTCTTCCTTAGCCACTGCTTACCTCATAGCCGCCTGCCCAGTCCCGCCTATTCATTATCACCCCTAGTCAGCCCGCCCTAGCTCCAACCCCTCCCTCTACCCAACCATATATAACTAAGTGTACTTCCTCAATAAATTAGACTTGCGCATAGACCTTGTCTCCGTGGTTTCTTCCATCCGACCGTGCGTCCCCTCCAAGCCTTGAGCCGCCCGTTGCCGCCCCGGTCAGGCCGTGGCGTAGGCCCGACCCCGGCAGCGATCCGCCAGCCGTACTCCAGCGGCAGAAGAAGCCCCCACAACAGTTAAGCACCAAGGGATATTTTTTCCTGGTTTCCAGACTCAAGGTCTGTCCAGGCCTTTACATAAGATTCAACATCTCCCTAGTTTGTGGAATGGCACAGAGTAGGAAAGGAAGTGAGGGTAACACCTGTGTGTAACATTTGCCCATTTCTGTGCAAATACTCCTACCACGGTCACTTTTGAGCTACTAAGCAATATCACTGAATGCAAAGTTGGGAAGAATTGTTCAGCAACACACCATTGGTATTTACCTCATATAGATGAAACAGGCTAAATAACCTCAAAGCACAGATAATAATAAAATTTAACATGATCAGTTTTAGGAATTTTTTCATTGTCAAAAATATAACATGTTAATATAATTATTAATAGTTATGGTGTTTAACAACCAGCTTGCAAAATCATCCTTCATTACCTGGAACATCCTGCATCTTGCATACCGTAGATAATAGAAGTTTTCCATAACTTTTACTAGTTGACATTAAATATCTGAAATATCAGAGGTTATAACTTGGTTTTAGTAATTGAGAATTTAAAAAAAAAATTAAATTGGCTTAAACATTTACTACATTTGCTTAAATTGACAAAAACTAAAGCAGAGTCTAAAAGCAATCAAACAACAGACCTGGAAAATTACATGACCCTTTCCTCTATCCTGCCTATTTCTTTTATGTTGTTCTTATGTAAATTTTTCTTTATATATTCCTTTTTCTCAAATGTGTAGTTGTATGAAATGAAAAAGTAATGGGGGCAACGAATTGCACTGTTAATTTTATCCAGTGACTTCAGCATGGGTAAAACTTAAGTTTATTCTGCCTAACCCCTGTCTACTGCCTCATTTATATGAGAGGCCAAAATTGGGTGCCTTTAGACATGTGTAGACATTGTTATGTTTAAGAGAGCAATAGCAAAGGTGAAATGATAAATGCAGTTTCAAACTTTTAAAATCATGGCACAAACATGTTTTGATTAATATGTGAATGAAGTTTACACTACAGAATGCTTCCTTTTCAGGAAATTTCCTCTAAACCAATTTTATATTATACTGTGTCTGATCTTTTTGACCTTTTCTGATTAGGCCAGTATGGACAGATTTCCAAGATGGTTCATCATCTTGTATCTCCCTGGATTTGTAATTGAAACCAACTGACCAGTTCATGTGGCTAGAATCATAAGTAAGTTCAGTCAGTATCTGTGTGGACAGATAAACTTTAATATGTAGTCTAGGGAAGCAAAGACATTTCTTGACAAGGAAAAAAAAAAGAAAGTTAAATAAACAGTCAAAAAAGAGACAGAAAGAAGGGTCAAGGGCTTGGCTTCAACTTCTTCTCAAGTTCTATTGTACTCCTACTTTTAATTTCTCTGAGATCTTTTTAAGTAGGTTCTATATTAGATTTAAAAAGCATTAAATAACATATAAGACTTAAAGGTATCCTCATTTCAGTCTCTTTTCATGTCAAAGTGAGTTACTACATCATAGATTTTAGTAGTTAAATTTTGCTTATCACGTGTGAGCATTTTCCCCAGATCTAGATACAAGAATTAAAGAAAAAAAAAAAGGGAAACGTTATAATACATAGAAATTAAATGTATTCAGAAAAGGAGAAAAAAAGCAAGAAGGGAGTACCCTGTAGATACCCCAGAAATGAATGATTTTCCAAATCCTCTTGTCAAAGTTTTTCCTTGTGCTTATAGTCATTTTTTTTAAGAAGGTACCAGGGACTTAATCCAGGACCTCATACATGGGAAGCAGGCACTCGATCACTTGAGCTACATCAGCTCCCTTCAGTCAATTTTTATCAGGTGAGTTAATTAGCTAACACATTGATTATGATGGGAGAAGTAAAGCAGAACATCTTTGCTGTCCTGTATGAAATCAGCAAATTCTTGCAAGTCAAGTCATGAACACATAGAAAACCAGTTTATATTAATAATGAAACCCTGACTCCTTATCCTTGCTTTCTATCCTTGCTTTAATATCCACGCTATTCTTTTACATTGTTAAATCCATTATTCTTCCCCACTTAAAGTATCTTTGCATTATGATTCAGATCCTTAAGGAAGCTGCAAGCCAAATGCCAGAGCAGATTTGATCATAAATTAGGCAGATGGTAATGATTTGATATAGAGTTTGTGGGCTGTCAGCCACAATCTCTAAAAGATTTATTTTTTTTCCTTTCTGTTAGTGTAGCTTGACCAATTGCATTGAATGATATTTTGAAAATGAAGCTTAATCAATGCTATAGTGATATATAACTTTTGATTTTTAAAATTTAATGTTCACTTGCCTTATCTTCTTAATAAAATTGTTTTTTCCTTTGTCACTTCCATAACAATATACTGTTTATGTAATAATTTATAAGCATCTAACTTGTCATCTGCCATTGCAGAGGAAAGCTCTTAAATGTTTTTCTGCTGAGAGTTATGAAATTATACTGATGTTGATATATATGAGAATCTATTATCTCTTTGTCATTTTCTACATGAGAATAAAACCACAAGAACAAATTAATATAGTGAACTTACAGTCATGATAATTCCATAAAGAAATGAGTAAAATTTATAACCAAGTTAAAAGTAAGTTAGAGGTGGAGTGGACATTGCCATCCCAGGGTCCACAAAATGGGGGAATATAATATGGATTGGAGTGGACTTGCTGGTATTCTACTATGGAACTGTTTTGACTCTAGCAATGGAAGTAATTGCATCATTGATATGGAGATGGTGGCCATGGGAGTTGCTGAGAGCAGGAAGAGGGAGGAAGAGGTGTGATATGGGGCATTTTCAGGACTTGGAGTTGTATTGAATGATATTGCAGGGACTGATGCAGGACACTGTATATCCTGCCATAATTCACTGGGTGGACTGGGGGAGAATGAGCTACAACGTAAACTATGGTCGATGCAGTGTGGCAGTGCTCCAGGGTGTATTCACCGAATGTAATGAATGTGCCTTACTGATGAAAGGGGATGTTGATTTGGGAAGAATGGGGGTGGGGTGGAGAGTGGGATATATGAGAACTTCTTATGTTTTTTAATGTAATGTTTCATGGTTCTATTTATCTTTAAAAAAAGACAATAATAAAAATTAAAATTAAAAATTAAAAAGGGAAAAAAAAAGACCCAATTTATGCCACAAAGCTAAAATATTAAAATCATTGGTAAATAAAATTAAGCTGCCACCATTGGATAAAAGATAAGGATAACTCATGTTTTAAGAGAGCAATTTGTCAAGATTGTTAAAAGACTATATAAAAATTCTTCAGGCATATGGAAAAAAAATTGTAATATAGACAATTCCTCTTTTCATACAATTGCCTTTCTCAACTGAGCACAATTTTATTAGGATAATTCTGAGTAAACATACTTAAAATTCATTCTACAATTGAAAAAATAAAAATTCAGAGGTATCATAATTTCTTCAAATGTTTTCAGGAAAGTGGGTGTGGCTCAATGGTTGAGTGCCTGCTTCCCATGTACGAGGTCCTGGGTTCAATCCATGGTACCGCCTAATAAAAGTTTTCAATGGAATTGATAATTTATAGCAACATTCTTTTAAAAAGTACTTATAGTGGATAAATACATGGGGAATTAATGCATGATTTTTCTAAATTTTGATAGCCTGATTTTTATTCATTTTTAAATTTCCAAATAAGAATTGTTTGCTCTTAAAATTGTAATAACTGTTTATTGTCTTCAATCTAGTAATCTTCCATAATTTTGAGATATATTCTCAGTCACATGTCAACCTTGGCTTCAAGTTGGTATCTTCTAAAATTTGCTAATATGGTTCCTTTGTTTTAGGGATTGTGTTTTTCAAATTCCTAAAATATCTCATCACCATGCATTCACAGAGTCACTACATAGTAGGGATATGCTTCCTCTGTATCTGCACTATCCTTAATGCATGATCTGTTTAAATCAAGGAAGAGAAAAGATTATTTCCTCCAGGGTAGCACCCTGTTAAGGGTGATAAATTATATTCTTATTGGATCATAAAGAAATTTTAGCATCATAACCTTTGTTGAAATTATTTGTCTTCATTCCTGAGAGGGTTAGTTTGGACACCTCTGTGTTGTCCTGAACTATTCCAGTGGGTTTGAATCTGTTCTGTGACATACCTGTCCTACTTGAGTGTTTTGCCCCTCTTTTTTGAGAAGCATCCCATGAAATGTGGGGCAGAAAAGTGGTTGCAATAGTTAAATTTGATGAATAACAATATCACCACACATTTAGTGGCTTAGAATAGTACACGTTTATTATCTCATAATATCTGTGAGTTAGGAGCCTGGGCACACTTCTTCTATGCCCTCGGCTTCATGGTCTTACAAACCAACAATCAAAGTGATACCTGTGACTGAGGTCTTATCTGAGGTTTGACTGGGGAGGAATCTACTTCCAGACCCAGGTGATTTAAGCATAGCTAAATTTCTTGCAGGCTGTTGGAGTGAGGGCCTCGGTTTCTTGCTGGCTGTTGGCAAGACCCCACTCTCAGCTCATCACCTTTTCCATATTCCAGCTCACAACATAGTAGCCATAAAGGGAGAAAGAGTCTCTTACTAAGACAGGGTGATACAGTTTTATGCCACATAATGATTCATGATGATATTTAATCACAGACATCCTATTATCTTTGCCACATTCTACTGAATAGAAGCAAGCCACTCGTCCTGCCCACACTCAAGGGGAGATGATCACAGATATGCTTACCAGAAGACAGTAATTATGGGATCCATCTCAGAATCTGTCACCCACGAATGGCCTTATTTAACAAAACTAGCTGCAAATCCTCTATTATTCACTCATGCCACCTCCATCTCAAGTTCCTTAATCTCTCACACTTTGGGATATGATTGGACTCATTTGCGACCTTTGCATATATGCCGGGATGAGAATATATTGCCTAAAATTGCACATTCCTGACTTCTGGAATATCTTTGCAACACGGAATGATTCCTATAAGTCTATTTTTATAAAAATGTATTTAGTTTTATGCTAGTCATTCTCATTGTGGACAGACATTAGGAAATAACTAGGAGGACAATATCAAATTATATTCCACATGTCTTCCCTATCTGATATTATCTCAGTGAATTATACTTTTCAGTTAATGTGCTTTTTTTTTCCATTTGGAGAAGAGGTGTGAGCCATCTGTTTTTAGTCAAAAATCCATATTAATTTACACCTTTAATTCTAGTGATAAGTAGATAAAGTATCTTAAATGTAATTTGACTTTTGTATATGCTTTCTACATTAGATTTGGCCCCTTTTATGTATGTCAGAGCCTCATTATCTTGAATGCTGATGATATAATAAACTGATTAAGAATTCAGATATCATCTAAAGTGTGAAGAGGCACAGGAGCAAATCTGAATTACACAAGCATGTGCTGAGAGGATCATTAAGCAATTTAGTTCATTTAACATTATATGCCCACATGACTCTTCCACATTTGAGCAAGAAAAATTTAAGACAACTTTTGCATTTATTATTCATTTATCTTTATTCTATGTATCAGCCTCAAAAGTCTGGGTTAAAATATCAGAAATGCTAATGTCTCTAATTCCCATAGTCTTTAAAAACAATGCTATGCCTGATATGGCAAGGTTTGCATTCTTTTCAATTTTTGCCTGCAAGTTCATTTCTGTGGAAGGAACATTTACCCTAAGTGATTGAAAGTTTTTCTGTGAAGAGAGAATTTACCCTCCATTTATAGACAGGTTGATCAGTATAGGGCCTTACCACAAAAACTTCATCATTACAGGCAGTGATGGTTAGGCTAATGTGTCAACTTGGCCAGGTAATGATTCCCAGTTGTTTGGTCAAGCAAGCACTGGGTTAATTATAATACAGGGACATTTCATGGCCTTTAATCATCAGTGGGTAGATTACATCTATGGCTTATTACATCTATAATCAACTGAGGAGATTGTCATAAGCAATAATTGAAGAATGATCCAATCAGTTGAAAACCTTTAAAGGAGAAGTAATTTCAGCATTCCAGGAGAGAATTCCTATCTCAACTTCAGACAGCCGTGTCTCCTGGAAACTCATGGAGGACCTTCATCAGAGTTCCTGGCTTGCAGCCTGCCCTACAGAATTTGGACTTGTGCACCCCCACAGTCATATGAGACAATTTCATAAAACCTCTTACTATTTACAGATATCTCCTGTCAATTCTGTTTCCATAGGGAAAACTAACAAATATACAAGCACATAATTGAGGGAGATTTCTCTCCCCACTCACAAGATGTAACACCAGCCCACCTCTGCCATAGAACAATTCCAGGACACACAAGGGATAGGAAGGGAGAAAGCAGATTAGTACATTTGTGTTGATTCTCTTTTTTGGCAGTCGTGTGCTTCTCTCTGGAGGAAACATTGTCCTTTGATGCTCCCTCTACACTCTGGTTTTTTAAGAAATCCTCAATCTATTTCAAAGCCCTGACCTTAGTCCCTGACAGTTTTATTTTCCCAAATGGCAGCTAAGAATTTCTCTAATTGGACTCTATTCTTAATATATGTAAATTTAATTTTATAAAAATCAACCAATTATTTCCTTTTTGCTTTCACATTGTTTATCGCGATAACAACAGGGTCTGCTTCAAAATGCTGAAAGAACTGATCTTGAGTAAGCAAGTAAATAACTGGATCATTAAGACTGGAGAGATTAGAAACTAACAATTTCAGATGTATAGCTAGGCAGGAGCTGGCTAAATTTGTTTATGAGCTATCAGGCATTAGGAGAAGCTCTTTATGGGTTATATGTTCCAGCCAAACAAGGAATCCTAGGCATGTTTCCTTAATAAGGTAGAGAACTGGGAGGATAGAGAACTTTGTGCAACCTAGATGTCAGGGATCAAGTGAATCAGACTGGTAGAAATATCTCTCTGGGAAGTGTGGGAATAGGAGTAGTGTTAATTATGGAAATGTTGCATTGTAAAGCTACCAAATGCTGAGAAAACTTGCCCCAGACAATGAGCCCTT
Organism: Dasypus novemcinctus; assembly: GCF_030445035.2. Taxonomy (NCBI): domain Eukaryota; kingdom Metazoa; phylum Chordata; class Mammalia; order Cingulata; family Dasypodidae; genus Dasypus; species Dasypus novemcinctus. The sequence goes on from NC_080676.1 coordinate 136,666,259, forward strand.
AAGCACAGAGAAACACCAGACTTTCCCCAAAGCTTTCTATGAAATAGAGAAAGGCTACTGATACCTTGTCCAGCCTGGTACAGAGTGTTGTAGAATTTGAGAGAGGTTCAATTATATGCGTATAGAAAGGCCAGGACTCAGGAATGATTTTGAGAAGGAAAAATGGTTTATTAATGGCCGGCCAGACTCGGGAGCTTTCTGTTTCGAACCTGAGCCCTGAACAAGACTTTCAAGTTCCTTTTGTACAGGGCAGGGAATCAAATGGTCCTTTTGTTTCAGTTCTCAATAGGCTTGAATTAGCATATATCTTCCACATCCTAGGTAAGCTTTTAGCATGGACTTCATACATTCTAGATAAACTTTTAGCACATTTGGTTTGCATTTTCCCTGAATATTTAAAGTTTATAGACTTTGCATTGTTAAACTGTTTCCTGAGACTGGAGTCGTTGCCATGATCTCCAAGGGCAGGACTGTAGCCTCTCACCGTTCCACACCCACAAGTCAGGACAGACAGTTTAAGTTAAGGTTATCTCTGAAGAGAAAAGCAGCCTCCCACCCATAGCCCACATCTAGAGAAGAGGGCTAAGGATAGTTAGTGGGGAACTGGGTAGCATATAACTTACTGAAAGACACTAAATTGTAATGCATATGAAAAAAAAAGAGTACAAAACAATGCTAAATTGATAAGTTGTAAACAATGATTTTTGCATATTTACTGAGCAGTAACTACATGGCATGGCATGGCATGACTTTTCAGCACACTGGGAATATACTAAAGTCTTGACTTCTCAGACTCAGGTGGAAGGTGACAGAGCTTAAACAAAACATAAAAGCAAAATATGCTGTGTGTTAGGAAGAGATAAATTTTAGGGAGAAATTTGTAGTAGGGAAGGACAACAGCTGGTGTATTTGCATTAGTGGGGTGTGCAAATAGACTTGAGATTTTAAATAGGGTCATAGGGATGGCCTTCCTCAGATGGTGACTTATGGGCACATTGTTTAAAAACGTGGCAAAATAAGCCATGTACGTTTAATGCACCTGGCAGAGGGAACAATATTTACAAAGCCCTGAGGTAAGAATGTGCCTAAAGAGGGAATGACAACTACAGAGGTCCTGCAGTGAGATCAATCCTGGTGCATACTAGAACAGCCAAGAGGCTAGCATGGTTGGTGAAGAGTGAGCAAGCTCACGCATAATAGGAGATGAGTGTAAGAAAAGGGATATAGAATACCATGGCCCTCTGAAGCCATCCTTAGAACTGAGAACTTACTGTCTGAGAAATAAGAAATTATTGAAGGATTTTGAGAAGAGGAGTGAAGTAATGTGACACGTTTTAATAGTATTACTCTGGCTGCTGTATGGATAATTATTTCTTTTCACAGCCTCTCCAAACATTCTATGTTTTCCATATCACAGCTATAATTAAAATAAATTTTATTATTTTCAGTCCAGAGCCAATAGCTAGAGTAAGAATCTCATCACTTCTGGGACTCCGATACAAAAACTTGGCAACAGTCAGATCTTGTCATGGTAACACAATATGTATTATTACTAAAATATAGTGTCTATGGTAGAGGTTAAGTATATGTTACCTGAATTTGGTAATTTGCAAAATAAAAGTCACCTTCTTGAAGCTCTGGTTATCAGTCTTTCACATTGTAAAGAACCTTTGCAGAGAAGATAAAGGAAAGGATATATTCTCAATCTGCTGCTTGAAAAGGAACATTTTTCAGAAACTCTTGCCACATCCCTCTTATGATTTTAAAAAACCACTAGACACTCTTCAAGTAATTGTTTTTCTTTTCCTATTTCCAAGAAGCAGATGGAAGCCACAGACTGTGACCATGGTCCATTGTTCTTATGTAAGATTATGTGGATACCTTTGTATTCTTCCCAAGAATGTAGATTAACTATTACAAAAGAAGTGTGCCTGCAATGTTTGCAAATTACCTATGAGAAGTCTCTCTTCATCTAAAATTATTCCAGCTTCTTTTTAATGTTTTTATATTAGCAAAAATAAACCTGACACTGCATTGTTGCACAGTAGTTAATTATAATTTAATATCCTGGTAAAGCCCTGCACAATTACTACTAGTGTTCTTGTTTTATGGTTGGGTAGTGGTCTCATGTGTGCATCATTATTTCACTAAAAATAAATAAATTAACCATTAAATAAGTGAAAGAGAGTCATGCTTGAATCAATGATAAAAATATACCATGAAGCAAGATTAATGATTAATTTACTTTTGTATAGTAAGAGATCTGAGATTTCTCTAAAACCAACGACAAGCAAAACATAGTTACAATAAAAATCATTTTGAAAACTGTTGCTTCTGTAGTTTAAATTATTTAAATGTTTTCAAAATGGGAGGCATTTACTGAAAAAGTGAAATTAGCTACTCTTTTCAGTATTGTACTCTCATTGAATTTGTAAATGCACATTTAGAGGTAGCACAATCCACAAGATCACACTCACTTTTGACACGAACTGCAAGTTCCAGGGTCCCCAGTACCACCCTTATGTTGCTGGAGTTGGTTTCTGTGTTCTTGGTTACATCATAAGAATTCAGAGATGCACCATGGTTATGAGAAAGTTAGAAAAGCATTTACTAAAGAGAAAGGACACATTCAGACACTAGTGAGCATGCTCAGGATAGAGACGTGTGTCCTGTCTTCCAGGGTTCCCTGGTTAATGGGCCACCCCAGAGGTTTAGGATCTGCACTGATTGGCATATTTTAAACAAGGTGAGGGGGATTCATTGGGTAGTTTGATTTCTAGGCGTTGCTGGTGGTGATTAGTTTCTGGCAGCTGTCCATGAGCTCTGCTGGAGTTTGCCGTGAGAGGTAATATGGAAGTAGGTGGGTGGTCTTTGCCGTGTTCCTGTCCCAAGCTGCTTTCTTTTCAGAAGTTGCTGGGTCTGTGTCAGCCAAAGGGTGTTGATACCAAATACCAAAAATTGGTTGGTTCTTACAAAGGGTATTTATTTGGGGTAGGAGCTTATAGACTCCAGGCCATAACGCATAAATTTCTTCCCTCACCAAAGTCTATTTTCACGTGTTGGAGCAAGATGGCTGCCAACATCTGGGGTTTAGCCTTCCTGGGATCCTCCCTTCCAGGGTCTTGCTTCTCTCTGGGTTCAAGGTTCCTTTCTTCCTGGGGCTCGCTTCTCTTTCCTCTGTGTGCTTACTTCCAGGGCTCCAGCTTAAGACTTCAGCATCAAACTCCAACATCAAAATTCCAATATTAAGAAACCCTGTACTCTGTCCTTTGCCATGCCTTTTATCTGTGAGTCCCCACCCACCAAGGAGTGGGACTCAACTCCCAAATGACATGGCCCAATCAAAGCCCCAATCATCATCATGCCCAGTTACAGACCAGATCACAAATATAATCCAGTATCTATTTTTGGAATTCATAACCATATCAAACTGCTACAGTGTGTGCTGCAAGTTGCCCCCTGATACCTTATTGGTGAAAGTTAGCAGGCTGTTGCCTCAGCTTCTCTTACCATGTGGTGCTTGTGCGGCTTATTGGGTTTTCTGCCCCTTGTCAGTAGGTCCCTATTCTATCCTGCCTCACTTATATTTAACAATTCATGAGAAGGCTATATAGAATCCTCTGGAAGCTATTATATTCATGGTTATGGTTTATTACAGCTATAGGGCATATATTAAAGGTAATTTTTAAACTGTTTAAAATACGGTTTCAAAATATTATTCTATCTGTTGCTATAATTTACAAATATTCTTGATATAATATTTTGAATGTTTCCATATAATCCAAAGAGGGATATAGGAAAAAAAGTGTCAATAAAATCTTATGTAACATTTGAATAAGCCAGACTGAAAATAATAATAATTGTATTGCTCAGGGCTAGTTTGCTTACAAAAAAAAAAAAAAAAAAAAATCAACCTAAAACTTATGTAAAAAATGTAGCCTAATTATTAAAAAAAAAAAACTCAATAGAAATTATAATGTGATATTTCTGGAGTATTTTTTTCTCAGAAGGGTAACTTTTAGATTTTCAGAATATGCTTTGGAATTTACGTCCCTTTTAAGAAATAGGTTCTTAATGAACCTAAGTTGATAATTTCTATTTTTTCTATCCATCTGCTTTCCTTAGTTCATTATACATTCTTTTTAATTCTTTTTCAAAGGTCATAAATTATATCATGCATTGTTTACTTGAGAACTAGAATAATTTAAAAATTCATTAAGAAGTCATGCAAATCTGTAAATAATAAGCGACTAATAATTACTACCTTTCCCATACACTTACTTTTCTGCATTTTTTATCCATCTGTGAGAAAAGAAAGAATAAGGAAATGGCAGGGATTTCCCCATGGGGTCTTGTGTTCAACACAGAATTCAGAGCTCCATGGTTTGGTTCAAGCCAAGTCAAAAAATAAAAATAAAAAATGGCCTAGATAGATACCATTGAATATGTTTCTATTTTCCTCTATCCTTTTGAGAATGATTTCTTATTAAATCAAAACAAAAATCCAACTCCACAAAAAGCAAAACAAATCCAAAGCAACTCTTAATACATGAAAAATCTTGCATTGACTGAAAAATCCAATAAATCATTAACTGTTATTCATAAAGAAATGACATTAAAGTTATTGTACATGCAACCATCAGTTAGCATAAAAATCTGTATTTTTAGGCAGGGATTATCTTTGTGAAAGTCAGAATACCACCTGGCCATTATCTCACTGCTTTGACACCATAATTTTGAAATATGAAAGGCAGGTATTTTCCCCACTCTATTGTTAAAAAAAATAAATAAATCGAAGGTGCCTAAATGATTAAGGAAATAGTTATGCTCCATAACATGCTCCCTCTATTTATTTTATCTAGATAAAATAATATTTGCAAGTACCATCTAAGGATTATTTTTTGTATATCCAGGCCTGTACTAATGCACTTTACATACCATCTTGTTTTGATTAATTTTCACACACACATAAACACACATACAAACCCATGAGGAAATAATTGTTCTAAGTCCCTACTTTACTTATCAAAAACTGAATGTTGAAGAAGTTAAATATGTCATCCAAGGTCAATAGAGGCAATAAGTGGCACAACCATGACTCATCTCAAGAATTCCATGTCACAAGCCATGCACTTAATTAAACCTCTTCATGGTATTAGGTTCGGTGATTTGTAACTCCCAGGCTGTCTTTAAGATAAATGTTCGTATCTTAAAAATGTTGCTTTCATACTCCCTGTTCCTTCTCCTCCTCTTTTTTAAATTTTCCTTTTTTTTTTTTTTTTTTACTGTAAGCTAAGGAAATACTTGAAAGTTATTGGTGATTTGTGTTATTGCAGTGAATTGAGAAGCAACTCTTTTATTTTTTGCCCATTGAACTTGAAAGGACATGCTATGAAAGGCAAGACCTCTTCTGGTTATCTGTATCTCTGCTCTGTGTGCTATATATCAAGTGTCTTCCCTGCTGTTGGTCATGTCCCAAAGAGCAATTTTAGTAGAAACAGATGTCACAAGAGACATATTGACAATGGAACAGAAAGCAGGAATATAATGACTCAAACCAAATAGAATAATGGTGGCTAACTTATTACTATTAATTTTGTGATTACTTAGTTCACCCACATCTCCTAGTAACATTTCTGGTTCTATCCCGCTGGTCAGTACACATGTGCATACATGCATGTGTCTGAGCCTTTGCATAAGTGTATCTGTGTCTAAGAGCATTCTTGATTTTATATTACTGTTTTAGATATGTTTCTGAGGGCTACAGGATAGCATGAATAAAGCTTGATTCCTTTAGATGCTCAGGAGGCCTTTCTAAATTTTATATCTCTGACTAGTCCAATGCACAGTCATAAGATTAATGTCCTGCAATTGTCAGGATTCTTCTAGTGAGACTGACTCACAGGATCATTGTATTATTTATGGATTTTATGTTACCTTCTTAACTAAGAATGAGAGAGAAAGAACTTGAGAACTTTAAACCAAAACCAATGGAGGTAATCATGTCTCACGCAGAAAAGGTTGGGATATGTCTATTTATTTCATAAATGTTTTTATGCACTAGACATACCCAAAAATGAGGTGGCTTTTATAAAAGGGATTTATTTGGGGAAAAGCTTACAGTTCTGAGGCAACATCAGAGATGTTTTCTCACCAAAGTCAGCTACTGTTGACCCTGTTGCCCAGTCATGTGATGAAGCAAGATGGCCACTAATCTATCCTGAGGTCTTTGCCTCCCCCTCCAGAATTTATGAATCTCCCAGAGGTCAGCTGTGGGCAACTAGGTATAGGGCTCATCTCTTTCCAGGCCTCCTCTATCAGTCTAGGCTGTTCCACTTTCTTCCCAAGTTAAGCTGCAAGCTTTGAGGCATCTGACTTATCTCTCCCTGGGCCTCAGTTCTTTGAATCTCTTTGGGGCTACTCTCCTTACAGTTGAGCTGTTGGCAAAACTGGAGTCCTTTCTTTCACATTGTAGGGTCAAATATGGCACATTCCTTTTCCTGTGTGTGTCCCTCTGTGTCTCTGTTTTTATCTGACATAGCAAGAGGCTGGAGATTCAGCCAGAGTCATGCCTCAATGACATAGTACAGTCAAGAGTCTCTCCACAGGAATGAGTTAGTTTTCTTTGGGGAATTCATAGAAGAACTTCAAACTACCACAACCTCCTTTTCTTTTTTCTCCTTCATCATACCTGGATTTCTTACTCTGCTTTTATCTCCTTCCTTATACCTGGATTTCTTGCTCTGCCTTTCTATCTGCCACACAGAAAATCGCTCTGAATTTCATATTGCTATTTGACTAAATAAAGTTACTGAAATGGACATAGGAGAAGGCAGGGACCTATTTGTTTCACAATGTGATAGTGCTAGTTCTATATTCAGAAGAGTGTAATAATGTTTGTATATATGGGGTGTATCTGGAATACACTTTTTGTATGTGATCATTGCTTCAATGACATCACCTTTAAGAGTATCTGGTAAATAGTATTAAATGAATGTATGCCTAAGAGTTTTTTGTAAATATAAAAATCTCACTATCCTAAATAAGGCAAAATTCAATTTAATCAGAATTTTTTAAAATGTCAACCAAAAGGATTTGGTAACTGAATATATTTCCTTGGCTTACCCTATGTCTGTGTGAGAGTGCAGCTATATTCTTAAATAAAAGACATATTTAACCACTATAAATGTTCCCTATAAATTATGACTTTGCTTTAAGATAAGACACAAAAGAAACTTTAATGCTTCTTCCTTTATGGCCTACGCCATAAAGAATATAAAATTCATTCTGACAATTTTATTAGCTACATATTTTTTCTTCTATCAAACTAAATAGCCATATTAAACCTACACAGACTCTAAATGTTTATATATTCATTTACTCAAACTTTTCTATATCTTTGTTAATTCCTAGGCCAAGTAAGAATCCAAGTGAGAACCAGGGAAATACGTTTTAAGGAAGTATTGGAGATCTGTGATTTAACTTATTTTTCACTTTCCAATCAGTGCGGATTGCCATTAGTGACTACTTAGCAACTGTGATATATCATACTAGACAACTGTGCTTCAAGACCAATGATAGCACTTGGTAGCAGAGTTCTAAACCTGTTAATAATTTTGCTGAAGAACTGGGAAATAGAACCTTTTTTGCCTCATGTTTGTATTGCAAATATGGTAGGGCAAGGCTGGTGATCCTGAGTGTTTTTTAATAGGAATAGACATTTCATTATATAGCCAGGTTCTATAAACAGTATGTAATGTAAAACAATGCATCAGATAGGAAAAATAAATTGCCAAATGCTGCTTCATATAGTGTACAAGGAAATAATTATTGTATTGTTGAATTTTTACCTTTTCAATGATATATGTTAGTTTGGAAATTTTAACCACCTGTGCTCCATTAATTGAATAGATACTGTTAAAACATGCTCTTCTTTAGTGATTCTGGTTAAACTATAATGTGGGAAAGCAGACTTGGCCCAGTGGTTAAGGTGTCGGTCTACCACATGGGAGGTCCACGGTTCAAGCCCCGGGCCTCCTTGACCAGTGTGGAGCTGGCCCATGTGCAGTGCTGATGCGCGCAAGGAGTGCCATGCCACGCAGGTGTGTCCGCCGCGTAGGGAGCCCCACGCGCAAGGAGTGCGCTCCATAAGGAAAGCCGCCCAGCACGAAAGAAAGTGCAGCCTGCCCAGGAATGGGGCTGCCCACATGAAGAGCTGACACAGCAAGATGACACAACAAAAAGAAACACAAATTCCCATGCCGCTGACAACAGAAGTGGACAAAGAAGAAGACACAGCAAATAGACACAGAGAACAGAAAACTGGGGCAGGGGGGAAGGGGAGAGAAATAAATAAATAATAAATAAATCTTAAAAAAGTAACTGTAATGTGAATATCATTTTAAAAATCTTAAAAATGCAGAGAACACATTCAGGTTCTTCTAACTAATGCTGGTTATGACATTATCAAAGAGTTGAGTATTAAAGCAGAGGATAAAATACCTTCTCTTATTACCATTTCCCTTAAGTTTGATTTAGATTTAATTTCTGCATTTCATTTTCACTGTCACTAATAGAAGGCCTTAATGGAATTATTGTTACCACAAGTCACAGATGAGTTATATATGTTTATGAAATACAATTTTCAAATGCTCTTAGTTGAATGTATATAATTTGTGTCATCATATATTTATTTTGATTATTTTTTTCCAAGATGTGTAAAAAAAAATCCATTTGTGCCATAAAGTAAAATATGAGACTAAAAATAATTTTACACTCAAAGTGTAAAATTATTTGGAAAGTCTTTGCCTATTTGTCTCTGCTTCTGATATGTAAGTTTGTTCCAATGTCTTGAATCAATGGATGATGAGTGGTATGGGAGTTGAAAGTGTGTACTCAAAACCAATGCCTGTAATAGTAAAAGATAGTTTATGTTGTGCAGACTTGCAGTGAATCAAATCCCTTCTTATTGTAATCTATCAAAATGAAAAATATTAAGAGCTTCCTTAACCTTCTTCATTCTTGTAATAAAACATATGTTTCTCTTACATTAATTGAGAACCTTAATTTGTGGCAGAAAGGGAAAACTCTTTATGTATGTCCCAGATGACTAAAAAAATAATTTTAATACCATTATTAACTAAATTGCTGGTGAAACATTTTTAAATCAATTTTTTTCCTCATAGAAGGAGGTAAAATGAAGAATAAAAATGAAAGTTTAAGAAAGTGACATATGAAAGAGAAAATTATGTGTGGCAATAAAGTAAGATCAGTCAATGAAAGAAAATGGCACATGAATAATTCTAGGTATTAAGAAAAATTCTATGTGATTTTAAATGATAAAAAGCCATTAACTTAAAGAGAGGATATTTTTTTTCCTGACATAATGGAAAAATATGAAGAGAAAAAGCCAGAATTATAAGAAACATAACCTCTAGATAAAAGGCAATATCTACAAGACATCTTTGTATGGCAACTTAGTGATATGTAGTGACTTGGTATGGTTAGTATACTGTAGTTGACTTCTTATTAGTTTTTGACAATAAGTAGCACTAGAGGTAGATTGCAAGTGCTGAGGAGAAAGAAAGGGGTTACTTACACGTTTCCTTCCTATAGGCTTCCAGTCTGTGTGAGTCTCGTGGGCTTCCCCCAAGCAATGCATTTTCACCTCAGAAGCAACAGGCCCTTTCAGTAGGAACTGCTGAGTCCACTTGGTGACCTTTCCAACACTTGCAGAAATAGCCTCCTCATGTCCACTTCGAGACATCGGCACCAGCCAAGCAAGGAACAGTCTGTCTTCAGCGGTCTGGGTCACCTCTGTGTGGAACTACCCTTCTCAGGGTTTAGTGGGGGCTGAGATTGCAGCTGGTTCTTACAGGTGCCACATCTGTGATGACTTAGTGTCTCTTATCCTTTCACTGACCAGTTAACAAGTGTATACCTAGAAAAAATAATACTTTAAATTGATTCATTTAAAATAACTAGTTGTATTTCTGTCTCCTGACTGGATGCTGATGCAAAAGGATAACGAACCTAGAATGAGATTTCAATACTTTCGAAGAAATATTGCTCTGGAAGTACAATGCACAGTGTTCAAATTTCAATATCTTTCCCTAAATTCCACAATATAGTATTTTTCTCTTTGACTTCCTTACCTAGCTAACTCCTATGTGTCTTTTAAGAACTAACTGTTGACTCCTTTTTAATATCTTCTGTAACTACCATAGTTGAGGTAGTTTCGCAACTGAATGCCCTGCTACCCAGTGTACACCAATATTGTAACACTCAGCATGCCTTTTATTTTTTATTTTTTTTAAGATTTATTTATTTATTTATTTCTCTCCCCTGCCCCCACCCCAGTTGTCTGTTCTCTGTGTCTATTTGCTACATCTTCTTTGTCCACTTCTGCTGTTGTCAGCGGCACGGGAATCTGTGCTTCTTTTTTGTTGCGTCATCTTGTTGTGTCAGCTCTCCGTGTGCGCAGTGCTATTCCTGGGCAGGCTGCACTTTCCTTCGTGCTGGGCAGCTCTCCTTACAGGTTGCACTCCTTGTGTGTGGGGCTTCCCTATGCGGGGGACACCCCTGCGTGGCTGGTACTCTGCGCGCATCAGCGCTGCGCGTGGGCCAGCTCCACACAGGTCAAGGAGGCCTGGGGTTTGAACTGTGGACCTCCCATGTGATAGACGGATGTCCTAACCATTGGGCCAAGTCTGCTTCCCTCAGCATGCCTTTTAGAGGGCCCTGTTTACTTGTCTTCATCCTCTACACACATTAAACAAGCACTTTGAGGAATTGAACTGATTCTTTTAATTTTTGTGGCCAACTGATTTTTTATTTTTATTTATTTTTATTTTAAAGAAACTTAAGATTATAAATGTTACATTGAACTGACTCTTATTCATTGGGGTTTGAATGTGAACTACATTACTGCTATATCTTAGTACTCAATAAATACATATTAAATGATTAGGTCAATGAATATTTCTGGGGTGGGTTATTTTTCCTAAAATAGGATTTCCAGATATAACAAATAAAAATACAGTTAAATTTGAATTTCAATAAAACACTGAATATATTTTAGTATAAGTATATACCAAATATTGTACAGAATATACTTATACTTGCAGTAAAAAAAGATTTTGTTGTTTATGTGGAATTCAAATTTAACTGGTTTACTGTATTAATCTGGCAACCCTAGTCTCAGGAAATTTGTCTATTTCAAGACTGACTTTTGATAAAATTAATTTTGGGAAAAAGTCTTAATGCTTCAAATATAATTATGTTTTTCTCTGTAATTCTTAGTGTGATTATTCAGACATGGTTCTTCCCAGTGCAAGTTGTATATGAAGACCCGTAATTGTTTTTCATCTTATCATACATTGAGTTGTTACCATTGATTGAAAAGTCAAAAGTGATTCCCAGAATATTTTAGAATAGTCCATATATTGCAATAGTATATGTACATATAGATATATTCATTTATATTTTTGTGAATTATGAAATCATAACACTTTGTATTTTATTGTGCAGTTGATGGTTAGAGCAATCCAGCTGCTGTAAGTAGAATTGATGTTCTAGATTCAAGATTAAGTTTTTCTAATATTTTTAATGGTAGAAGACTATTTCATATCACAATGGATATTTCTGGACATCTAATGACAGGATCTGTTGTATGACTCAGGAAGGAAAATATAAGTTTGAATGCCATTCCTTGAAAATGATCCTTTTCCAGGAAAATCCAATAATTTCAGTCCATGTTGGGTCATGGTTCAGGATTCTAATAATTGTGATTCTGGAATAGAAATGTGCCAAACACAATTTTTCATATCTAATACCTGTTTAAATAGTAATGGTTTCCTTTCCCAATACATTTGGATCCATTTCATGAGGAAAAAATTTGTTTCAGAGAGGCATCTGGAGTCTAGAAGAAGCTCAGCATTTTATAATTACATTCTTTGAAATCAACCTAATATCCAGGATAGTTTTGATTGGTCAAAGGAATGTTAAAGCCTGAGCAATGTTTTGTTAAAACAAAAATTGAACTACTTGGAACCTATAAGAAATATTCTGGAAAATTTAGATACATATTTTTTAATTAAATTTATTTCCATTATAAACTAGGATATCCTTAAAGAATGTGTGTAATTTTAAACTTTTTAAAATATATTTTTATTTATTTTTAAATGATACATATATCACACAAAATGTTACCTTAAAAAATATAGGAGGTTCCCATATGTCCCACTCCCCACAACCCCCACTTTTCCTACATCAACAACTTCTTTCGTTAGTGTGATGCATTCATTGCAATTGATGAATACATTTTGGAGCACTGCTACACAGTACGGATTATAGTTTACATTGTATTTTACACTCTTCCAGTCCATTCAGTAGGTTTTGGCAGGATATATAATGTCCTTGTTCTCTAAGGAAACAATCAATAAGAAATATCTGTCAATAATATGCAATTTTATAAGAGTCTCTCACGTGACTGTGGGCATGCACAAGTCCAGGTTCTGCAGGAAGGCTGCAACCAGGGCCTCCAATGAAAGTCCAGTGAAGGTTCTTGATGAGTTCTGGGAGATGTTGGCTTTCCAAAGACAAGCTGGGAGATTCTCGCACAATGCTGGTATCACTTCCCCTTTTAAGGCATTCAACTGATTGGATAAAGTGCCACCCATTGCTAATGGCAATCTCCCTGATTGATATAATTTAATCAGCTATCTATGATTTACCACTACAGTAAAGTCAATGGTGACTAAAGTCCATAAATGCCCTTGTATTACAGTTGGTCCAGTGCTTGCTTGACCAAGCAACTGGGCACAATTGCCTGGCCAATTTGGCACAATAGCCTAACCTATTGTTACACAGTCCTGCATCTGTCCCTGTAATATCATTCAGGACAACTATGATCATCAGTGCTAACGTGGTATTTGTATATGCATAGTTGTAGTAGAGTAAAATTTATGTGTAAGAAATAAAGACTTTATGTTTATTTATAGTTACTTGAGCAGGTGAGAATTTGGTAAATGTTTCTATAGCCTGTTGAGCCCAGCACAGCACAAATATTCTCAATAATTATTGAGAACTAGGAGATGGTCCTCATATTTTCTATTTCTAGATTGTGGATTCTAAACTCCTTGTTGATATTTCTAATTACCTTGCTATTGATTTTTTTCTCTTTTCTTTGTCTTGCTTGATTGTAATTATGTTCCTCCTAATACTGTTGCTGCTTACAGTTCTTTACTCCTGTTTCATTGCTACATGTTCTCAGAACTGTTACCATCAATAGTACAGCTATTCTTTTCCTTAATTTTTAAACTCTTTCTCATATGCTACCATTCCCTTTTTCCATGTTTCTTAATGGCCATGTACAAAGAAAAGAAAGTGAGAGATAATTTACATTTACTTACCACCTACTATGTGCCAGGGGTATTGCACATATTGTGCTATTTTACTTTTACAATATCCCTAAGGACTAACTATCACTATTTCCATTCCACATATAAGAAAACCAAAAGTCAGAGTTCAAGCAGTATTTCTAAAGACACATAGCTTTTAAAATATGGAGCTATTGTCTGAAAATTTGATGGAAAGTAACCTCCAATGGAATTCATTTATGAATGTATGTAATCTTACAATTAGTATATATTTACTTATTATGTACCAGGCATTGTTTTAGGTGCTTGGAATACATCAGTTAAAAAAAGAAAGAAAAAGTTAACTGTGTGCATGATAAATACAATCTAGTGGGAGGAAACAGGCAATAAACATGAATAATATGTTCTAGTGGTATGGAGCTGTATGGACTCTAGAAAAACACATTCTTAAAGCTAATCCATTCCTTTGGGTGTAGACCCATTGTAGGTAGGACACTTTGATAAGGTTACTTCAACTAAGGTATGATCCACTTCAATCAGAATGGGTCTTAAGCCTCTTATTAGAATCCTTTATAAAAAAAATGTAAATTCAGACAAAGGAAAAGCAAAGGGAGCAAGAAGCTGGAAGCAATAAAACACACCAGCAGACACTGTCATGTGCCTTGTCATGTGGCAGGGGAGCCAGGAATTGCAAGCAGCTGGACTTTAGGAAGAAAGTATCTCCTTAATGGTGTCTTGATTTGGACATTATCCTGGACTAGAAACAAGAGTAAACAAATTCTCAATGTTTAAGCCCAACCCATTTCATGATATCTGCATTAAGCAACCTAGTAAACTAATACAGATTTTGGTACCAGAAGAGTCGGGTGTTGCTAATACAAATATCAAAAAATGTGGGAAAGGCTTTGAAATAGGGTTATGGGTTGAAGATGGAAGAATTGTGTGCTGGTTGGTAGTAATGGCCTAGATTGCTTTGAAGGAAATATTGGTACAAATATGGACACTAAAGGTACTTCTGATGAGGCCTTAGAAAGCATGAATGTGTTATGGGAAACTGGAAGAAAGGTGATCCTTGTTTTAAAGTGGTAGAGAATATGGCAAAATTGAGTTCTGATGTCAGATGAAAGGCAAAATTTGAAAGCAATGAGCTTGAATACTTAGCTGAGAGATTTCCAAATTAATTGTGAAAAGTGCAGCCTTGTTTCTCCTTACAGTTTATAGTAAAATGAAAGAGAAGAGGAATAAATTGAGAACTAAACTCCTAGGCACAAATAAACCAGAAATTGATAATTTGGAAAGTTCTAAGCTTCCAGAGAGTAAGGCCCCAGTGTTCCATGTGAGAGTTTAACTGAACATGAATCCATTCAGCCACTTCACTGCAAATCAAGATTGGAGGTACAGTTATCCAGGGAGGATCTGTGGAAAGTCCTAATGCCTAGTGACTTGGAACCTTATGTATTACATGCAAAACCAACATGCCTTTTGTGAGACCTGTATAAATGGAACCACTGTCAGCCTAAACTAAAACGGACAGAGTAAAGGAAAAATTGCTTCAAGGGTAGGACCATGAAAGCTGAGGTCTGGACTGAAGACATCTCTCATGCCAAGAGAGCAGACCTGCCCTTGGGTATGGAAAGATTCAGTATGCCCGGGCAATTGGAGAGGGTGGGACTTCTGCCCCATTGTTCAGGAAGACTGTTGAAACCCCAGTCTTCAGAGAGGGTAGGGATGGCAGAGAGTCTGACCACCACCCCACTGCTCTGAGAGGTCGAGCTTGTACCCCAGAGATTGAAGAGGGTCTGGTCACTACCCCAGTTTTCTTAGAGAGTGGAAACTATTCCCTGGGGATGGCAGAGAGTCGGTGCATCACCCTAATGCTTAAGAGGATGAAGATATCAGCCCAATAATTGAAGAGAGCATAACAAAATTGGTTAGGGGTGTGGTCTGTTTTGTCTTCAAAAAGAAAGCATCAGGAAGCAGATGTGGTTCAAGTGATAGGGTTTTTGCCTGCCATATGGGAGGACCCAGTTTCAATCCCTGGCGCCTTCTGGTGAAAAAGAAGAAGACAAAGCGTGCCTGCATGGTGAGCCAGTTTCTGTGTGACAAGCCAGTGCCCACATTGCAAGCCAAGTGACCACACAGGGAGCCAGTGCCTGCACAAGTGAGTCACGCACCAAGATGATGATGTAACGAAAGATAGACTAAGGGGAGAATCAAGGTGAAGCACAGCAGAAACCAGGAGCTGAGGTGGCACAGCTAACAGGGAATCTCTCTCCATATGAGAGGTCCTCAGGATTGAATCCCAGTGAATTCTAGAAGAGAAAAAATGAGAAGAGAAGAGCAAAAGAGAAATAGATACAGAAGAGTACACAGCAAATGGAAACAGACAGAAAAAATAATCCTCTTATTAGAATCCTTTATAAAAAAATGTAAATTCAGACAAAGGAAAAGCAAAGGGAGCAAGAAGCTGGAAGCAATAAAACACACCAGCAGACACTGTCACATGCCTTGTCATGTGGCAGGGGAGCCAGGAATTGCAAGCAGCTGGACTTTAGGAAGAAAGTATCTCCTTAATGGTGTCTTGATTTGGACATTTTGGGGGAAATAAATAAATCTAAAAAAAAAAAAAAAGCATCACCTTAATGACGCCTTGTTTTTGTCATTTTCCTGGACCCTAATCATAAACTAACAACCCATTGTTTAAGCTTGACTTATTTTATGGTATCTACTCTAAGCAGCCTAGAAAACTAAGGCATACATACACTATTAATGGGTGATCATTGCTATGGAATAAAAAGGAATAAAAAGCCCTGAACAGAATGCTAAATTAGGGACAAAACCAGCTTTCATCTTAAACAGGGTGGTTAGAGTGGGCCTTAGTGACATATTTCTTTTAAGCTGAGACAGCAAGATTTGCAGGAGGTAAGTTGGCAGATATTAAGGGTAATACTTTCAAAAGAGATGAGACAGTTTTGTAAAATATTCGAGGTAGCATTCACTTCAGAGTGAGGAATAAAAGGTATGTAAAGAATACAGTGCAGTATGGCTGTGGCTAAGAGAGTGAGAGGAAAGGCAGGAGTTGAGGAAGTGGAACAGATCATGTAAAGCCCTGTAGATAAGAATTTGGCTTTTGCTCTGATTACAATTGCAAAGTCATTTCAGGGCTCTAGTGATGATCTGGCATGTTTCAAGTTTCACTGTGACTGCTGCTGTGTTGAGAATAAATTGAATGTGGGAAGGAATAGAAACAAATAGATTTGTTAGGGGATTAAGGTGTTAATCCCATCAAATGAATATGTGTGCTTTGACCAAAGTGGTGGCAGTAGAGGGTAGAGGTGGTAAGAAGTGGTCATATACTGGATATATTTGAAGGTAGAGCCAAGAATATATATCAGTACCTGGAATGTGGTTTTGAGAGAGAAAGAGAAGAAAAAAGAACCAGGTCTAATTTTAAACTGTATAGCCCCTAAGCCTGGATAAATGGAGCCTTAGAAGAAGTGGTAAAAATGCAAGTGGAGCATATTTTAATGGGGATTGGTGTTGGGAGGAGATTAGGAGTTCAGTTCTGAACATTTAACTTTAACAAATCTGTTAGACATCCCAAAGGAGATGTCAAATACACTGTTGTAAAATGAGTCTGGACTTTAAAAGAGAAGTAGGGTGGGGCTATAATTGGAATCATCTCTAGGTAGATGTTATTTAGAGTCTCTAGGGGAGTGATTTTGACACAAAAGATGATGGGATCCAGCACTGGCCATGGATTCCTCATTTATACTTTAAGAAGTGAATGCTATTTTGACAGTGTTCTTTGAGTTTGTAACAAACGTCTCATGACAATGCAAGGTGTTGGTGGAGGGTTGATGTATGGGACCCCTGTATGATGTTATGCATATTTTTGTAAGTTCGCAGCTTTTACTATACAGTTAATTGTTTAAGAATGTTCATATATAAACAATAGAAAGATAATAACAATTGAATTAGTTAGGGGAAAACTACTTCTTTTAGTAGTAATATTTTGACAATGCTCTTTAATCATTAGTTTAAAAAGTTTAAAAACAATGCAAGTTATTGGTGGTAGGGTGAGATTATATATGTTTGGTTTGTAAGTTCACAACTATTGTACATTTATTTTTTATGTATGTTTATGTATGAGTGGTGTATTTCAATAAGTTTAAAAAATGTTAAAAAAAGAAAGACCTTGGTGCATTTGAGGAACAGAAATGTGGTCAGTAAGGTTGATAATGCCAGAAAGTTCATGGCAAGAGGAAGAAGAGGAAAATGCAATAGAGTTTTTAAAAAGAGGGCGAGATTAATAATAAAAGAATAAGAAACAGCTAAAAAAGAAGTGGAGAAGAGATAACAGAAATAATCAAAATGAGGTAAGAAGAAAAGAAAGTGTGGTGCTCTAGACTCTAAGTGAAGGAAGTCTCTAAAGGAGGAGGAAGTACTCAAGTACAGGATCTGAAAATTTTACCTTTCTAATCACATATGCATCATTATTACCTAACTCTCCATTTCCTTTATGACAGCTACTGAAAAATATGAAATTGTTGTCTTTGGTTCTTCCTAAGATATACTTATTATCATTTCTCACTACTGAAACTAAATTTTACAGGATCACCAAGGTTCTCTCATTATGAAATCCAAATTATTTTTCTAATTTTTTTTCCTGCCTGACCTCTTAGTAGTAGTCAGCCATCCATTTTCCTTAAAATACTCTTTTTTAAATCAGGGTGTTCATCACTTAAATTTCCATCTATTTCTAAACAAAGACAATCATTAACATTCTTTCTCTATTTACATCTAGATATATGTCCATAATAAGAAACTGTCCTTGGAATTTAATTTAATCTAACCTTTAGAGATTCTTTTTGTTATAACTGCATTAAGACTCAATTTTTTCAGTGTGATGTATGATTTTCAAATCAGTTTCTTCAGTTTAAATCTCTTAGTATCTCTAATATCTAGTTCCTAAGTGTTTGCAAATCTCTCCAATTAAAAATCCTAAAATTAACTAAAGATGTTTATATCCAAAGTGAAAGTTTCAGCTTATCCTCAAAACTGTTCTTCCTAACCTTAAAATTTCCCTTTTAAAAGCACACTGACTCTTTTCCCATTTCCTGCTTTGAACTAAATGATCATTCAGAATTTTTTTCGTTTTCCCAAAGTAAAAATCACACTTTTCAGACTTTGCAAAATTTGCAGTCTTATCTGGAATGCATTCTCTTCATACTTACAATTCCCCAAATAACTGCTATGCTCCTTCAAAGCTCAGCTCAATTGTCAGTTTCTCTCCTACTCCCCCACTCCTTCTTCTATGTATAAATATTCAGTTCTTTATTATATCACCCACATCTTCAGAATCAGACAAATAGTCCTGGTCTTCTTTGATATTGTGTACCATGCTGGGCACAAAAAAGGCCTGGAAAAATGTTATATATATGTTTTCTGTTTCTGATCATTATACTAATTATTAGGGAAATCACAGACACCTGTCAGGCTGCCATTGCACAGACCTACCCACCCCAAACTCCTTCTTTGGGGAAGACACAAACACACACTGTAAAATATAGCCAAAGAAAAGGGTATTAAAGCAAAATACCAGAAATCTGTTGGCTTTATAATAAGTATTTATTTGGGGTGGAAGCTTACAGTCACCATGCTATAAAGCATAAATTACTTCCCTCACCAAAGTGTTGCCACATTTTGGAGCAAGATGCCTGCCGATGTCTGAAAGGCTTTGGGCTTCCTGGGTCCTCTATTCATGGGACTCATTTCTCTCAGCCGCTCTGCTCTCTCCACAATGCCAGCTGTAGACGATCAGGTGAATGGCTTGTCTCTTTTCCCAGGGCCTCTGTCGTGTCTAGGGAGCTATCTCTATTCCTCTGTGTTCTCTTTCTGAATGTTTCCTTCCTAGGGCCCCATCTCAAAACCCCAACCTCCCTTCTGTACCCCACCAATGGAGTGGGAACTCAACATCCTACTGATGCAGTCCCATCAAAATCTTAATTATTTAATCAACTAAAAGTGAAATTTCTGAATCCAACATAATCTAATATCCCCAGGGGGAAAGACCACTTTATAAACACAATCCAATATCTATTTTTGGAATTCATAAGCAATATCAAACTACTACACAGGTTAAGCAGTCATCCTCCTGCCTTCCACTATCACCAACTCCTTTTCTATTGTGTGCCATTCTGCAACCTGTGGGAAATGATAATTCTAATGAAAAGGCCTGGCCAGACCTTCAGCCCAGACACTGGGAATATGCAGCCCCCAGTGCTGATCAGAACAGGAATTCTCAGTGTCAGGGTGATTCTCTTCTTGAGGTGAATTAAAAAAAACACACAAACAGTATAGATTTACCTCTCTTCTCCCAAGAAAAGTAGGCTGTGAGGAGTTGACATCTATCAACTGAACCAGAACAGTTTTTGGCCATGAAGAGATCTCTTCCCCTGTTCTATTGGAATGTTTGTTTTGTGTAAGAAAGATATTATTAGACCTTTATAGTGTACAAGTAATAAGGAAATCTTTTGCTGAAAGTTTGTTTTGTCCTGAACCTGTGCTTCCAGTACACATTGATGTAGCAACTCTCTCCACATTAACTTGTTACTGAATCTCACTGATCATAAATTACTTTACATGAATTATTTTGATTTGCAACAGGCTTGTTAAGGTTAAATTCACATACCATAAAACTGATCCACTTAAAATGCACAATTCAAAGTTTTTAGTGTCATCACTGAATTATACAAACATCTCCATAACAATATTAAAATAGTTTCATCAGCTTAAAATGAAATCCCATACATTTTACCTAACATCTTCCAGACCCCCTTCCAGCCCCCAATACTAAACTAATCTACTTTCCTTTTCTATAGATTTACCTATTCTGTATATTTCATATTATTGTAATCATGCATTATGTGGTCTTATGTGATGGATTTCTTGCACTTAGTATGATGTTTTAAAAATTCATCTGTGTTGTAATGTTTGTCCGTTTCAATTAGGTTATCCATTTTAGCGCAATAGAATCTTGAAATTAATTTTAGTTTCCTGGGGTTGCCAGAACAAAGAGCTACAAACTGGTGACATTAAAACAACAGAAATGTATTTTCCCACTGTTCTGGGTACTAGAAGTCTGAAATCAATGTGTTGGCAGGGTGCACGTTCCCTCTGAAGCTTCTAAGAGAATTCGTCCTTGCCTTCTCCAGCTCGTGGAAGCCCAAGGTGTCCCTTGGCTTGTGGCAGCATACCTCCAGTTTTGCCTCTATCTTAATATGGCTATCTTCCCTCTGGGTCTGTGTATCTCTGCCCAAATGTCCCCTTCTTTGAGGATATCATTATTTGCATTAAAGCCCACCCTAAATTAGTATGACCTCATTTTTAGCTTGATTACATCTGCAAAGATCCTATTTCCAAATGAGTTTAGGACTGCAACATATTTTTTGAGAAAAACAATTAGGCCCATAACACAAAGTATTCCCTTACAATCCTTTATTTATATACATTCAGTAGTTGTCGCTTTCAGATTATTTATGA
This sequence comes from Dasypus novemcinctus, assembly GCF_030445035.2. Taxonomy (NCBI): domain Eukaryota; kingdom Metazoa; phylum Chordata; class Mammalia; order Cingulata; family Dasypodidae; genus Dasypus; species Dasypus novemcinctus. The sequence goes on from NC_080676.1 coordinate 136,687,183, forward strand.
ATCCCCAAAAGAGAAAGATCGTGCTTGTCAACAAATCTATTCTTCTGGGTGTTATACCCTTTGATTTTATTAGATTCAAAGGATTTTATGTTTACTTGATAAAATAAATTTAAGGCTTTTGATTCAGCATGACTCAGGTTCAGTCCCTGCTCCCTTGGTGGGCCTATATAAATGTACACTGACTTAAGAAGACACAAGAAGAGAGGGAGAGAGCTCTGTCATGGTTAGTTCTGGGGTCCTAAGGAAAGAAGAGCCATTTTCCTGATAGTTCACAGTTGAAGAGAACAGAGAGCTGAGCAGCTGAGAAGGTCTAGAAAAAAATGAGCCCTATGTCAGACTAATAGAGGAAGCCCTGAGAGAAAAGCCTTATTCCACCCTACAGCTGAGATAAAGAAGTGAACACTGTCATGCTTGATCCTTGTGTCCTGAGGGAGAAATGAGCCATTTGCCTTATAGTTTGCAGATGAAAAAGGAAGCCCAGAGGGAAAGGAACGACCAGGCAGAGATAAACAACCATCTTGCTTCATGATGGGGTAATTGACTTTGGTGAGAAAGTATTACTTCTGGTATCTTGAATTGGACTTTCCAAGGCCTTGGAACTGTAAGCATTTAGCCCAAATAAATACCCTTTATAAAAGCCAATGGATTTCTGGTACTTTGCATCAGTACCCCTTTGGCAGAGTAATACAGAAATTTGCTATTTGGAGTGGGGTATGCTCCGATGCAATTACCAAAAATGCTGGAATGGTTTTATATAATAAATGGGTAAGGCATATTTTTTGAGGAATTGTCAAATGTTTGATGGAAAAGGCCTAAAATGCTTTGAAGAGACTGTTGGTAGGAATATGGAGGCTAAAGTTATTTCTGATAAGGCTTTAAAAAGAAATGATGAAACTGTTATTGGAAACCAGAGGAAAGGCAATCCATGTGTTAAAGTTGCAGAGACCTTACCAAGAATGACTTCTGATGTTATCTGGAAGGCAGCATTTGAAAATGTTGAGCCTAGACATTAGCTGAAGAGCTTTCCCAAGTAAAGTTAGAGCATGCTGCCTGGATTCTCCTTGCAGCTTGCAGCAAAATATGTGAGGAAAGGAATAAACTGAATATTGAATTGTTGGGCACAAAGAAACCAGACACTGATTCTGGAAATTCCAAGTCTCAGGAAATCAAGCCTCCAGATGATAGTGCCCCATTTGAGGAATTAACTAAACTTGGACATTGTAAGTGATGATTGAAATGCAATTATCCAGGAAAGACTTGTGGAAAGCCTTACCATGTGATGGCTTGGACCTCCGCTTCCTACGTGCTAAACCAACAAAGATTTTTGATGAAATATGTATGAACAAAACCACTGTCAGTCCTGACAAAAAAGGACATGGAAGAGAGTGATGGAAGGGAAAATGGCTTTAAGAGGAAAGCCATGGAAGTTGAGATCTGTAATTAAGACATCTCCTTGGGCCAAGAGAGAGACCTCACAGATGTGTATGAATAGGGTAAGTTTGTCCAGGATTTTAAGAGGATGGATGTTCCAGTTCATTGTTCAGTGAGACTTTTGCCATGCTAGGCTACAGAGAAGGTGGAATGAATTGCTCCATGGTTGGAGAGAGTTTGGTCAGCACCTGCCTTCTCTGAAAGGGATGGCCTCTTCCCCATACATTGGAGGTAGTGAGGTCACTGCCCCATTGCTCAGATGGGGGTGGATCTCTTCTCTTCTCAGTAGGTTGGGGAGTATGAGGTCACCATCCCACTGCTATGAGGTAGGTGGACCTGCTCACCTTAGATTAAGGAAGGCCAGATTATCAATTTATTGTTCTGAGGAGATTGGCCCTGTATGCCAGAGATAAGTACAAATGTCACCATCACTTCACTGTACTAAGGGGTTTGAGACTGTACTCCAGATATTGGGGAAAGAGTGGCCATCACCTCAAAGTTCTTAGAGGGTGGTCTGGAATTTGGTTGCCACCCAAATGGTTGATGAGGGTGGAACCAAGGAAATGGCTGTTGGGCAAACCTGTGGAAAGGGTGGACCCCCATGAGGCCCTGAGAAAGAGAAGAACCCATCACCTGAAGAATAACTCTCAGACTTTGAAATCTAATGGAATGTGCCCTGAAGATTTACAGAACTGCTGGAGCCCTGTGACACGTTTCTCTTTCAAATTCTCCTTGTGGTAATGGGAATGTTTATTCTATGTTGTGCCTCATTTTTATATTGGAAGCACTAACTTGTTTTGTAATTTTCATAAATTGATAGCCAAAGGGACTTTGCTGCAAGACAGACTGTATTTCTATTACTGATTGTGATATGATTTTGTCCTTAGCATTACTACTGAAAGGATTTAAGGTTTTTTGAATATTATAATGTATTTTGGGATTCAGAGGGTGGAGTGTGGCAGTTTGAGATTATTTATGAATCCCAAAAAGAGAAAAATTATATATATGAACAAATCTATTCCTCTAGATACCCTTTGATTTTATTAAACTCAAAGGATTAAAGTTTACATGATAAAATCAATTTAGGACTTTTAATTTGACCATGTTAGTAAGACATGACGCAGATTGAGTTCCCATTCCCTTGGTGGGCTTATATAAATGTACAAACACTGAAGAAGACACAAGAGGAAAGAAAGCTCTTTCTTGTTTGATCCTGGGGCCTGGGGTGTGATGAGCCATTCCATGATAGTTTGTAGCTGAGAGGGTCGAGGAAAAAAAAAAACCCTATGCCATAGACAGATACAGGAAGTCTCAAGAGACCAGGCAGAGATCACCTACCATCTTGCTTCAGCACATAGTAGCTGACTTTGGTAAGAAAGTACCTCTTACGGTACCTTGAGCTGGACTTTACACAGCCTTGGGGCTATAAGCTTTTGCCCCAAATAAATACCCTTTATAAAAGCCAACAGATTTCTGGTACTTTGGATCAGCACCCCTTTGTCAGACTAATACAGAAATAATGTCTTGTCTTTATTGCTGATTCTACTAATTTGAGTTTTCTCTCTTTTTCTGTCAGTCCAGGGAAATTTTAATGATCTTTGCTAAGCACCACATTTTCATTTTATTACTTTTCTTTATTCTATATTCTATTTCACTTATCTCTGCTCAAATATTTAGCATTTCCTTCCTTCTGCTTTCTTCAGCTTTAGTTTGCTCTTCTCCCAAGACCTTAGGATGAAAGGTATGTTATTGATTTGAGATTTTCTTTTTTAATATAAGTATTTATTGCTGAAAATTTCTGCTTAAATTCTGCTTTAGCTATATCCCTTAAGTTCTGATATGTTGAGTTTTCATCGTCATTCATCTCAAAGTATATTTTAATTTTCTTTATGATTTCTTCTTTGACCTCTTAGCTATGTAGGAGTGTGTGGCTTAATTTCTACATATTTGTGAATATCCCAAATTCTTTATTTTTAATGATTTCTAAATCCAATCCATTTTGGTCAGAGAACATACTTTGAATTATTTCAATACTTATAAATTTATTGGAGTGTATTGTATTGCCTATCTTCAGTTTATCCTGCAGAATGTTCCACATGCCCTTGAGAAGAATGCATATACTGCTTTTTTGTGTATGGAGTGGTATATAGAACTTTGTTAGGTCTAATTGGCTTATAGTGTATTCAAGTCTTTTATTTCCTTGTTGATCTGCCTAGACGTTCTATTATTGAAAATGGAGTATTGACATCTCCAGCTATTATTGTTGAATTGTCTATTTCTCTCTTTGTTACTGTCAGCTTTTTCCTCCTGTATTTTGACATTTTTTTGCTAGGAGCACTATGTATTTTAGTTTTTATATTTTTCAGATTCATTTACCCTTTTTTTTTTTATAGTAAGAGATTTTATCAGTCTCCCATGTCACTGTGGGAATGTACAAGTTCCACAGGCAGGCTGCAAACAGGGTCTCCAATGAAAGTCCAATGAAAGTCCATAATGATAGACATTGACTATCCAAAGATGAGTTGGAAAATTAGGTGATTTGGTCCTTTTATTACTTTATAAATATATATAAATATATATAGTTATGTAATCTACATATCGTTATCTATAGTAACATTTTTGTTTGTCTTAAAATCTATGCTGTCTGATATTAGTATAGCCACTCCAATTTCCTTATGGTTGCTGTTTGCATGATATATCTTTTTCCATTCTTTCCTTTCAATCTGTTTGTATCTTTTAATTTCTTGGGTGCCTCCTATTCAGAGTAATTATATACCGGGTCTCATATTGTCTTCCAGTCTGATAATTTCCATGTTCTATTGAGATTGTTTAATCTATTCACATTTAATGGTATTATTGATATATTGTATTTGTGTCTGCCAATTTTCTTTTCTCCATGCCTTAATGCCTTTTGTCTTTTTTTTTTGTATTTTTATACCCCCATTTTTTGCATTAAACGATTATTTTCTAATAAGGAATTTTAATATACTTAATGATTTTCATCATCATATTTTTTTGTTATTTCCTGAGTGGTTACTCTAAGACTTACAATATACATCTTACCAGAAACTTTTTCATATTTATACTTACTGAATTCCAATAAGATATAAAAATTTTACTCCTGCAGTGTTATTCTCATTTCTAATTTTATGTGCATTTCCACTTTTTACCACATTAAGGTTTTCTAAGATTCTGTTGCTATTTGTTCACTCTTTTTTCTTTCCATCTTTCAATTTCGTAGTTCCAATCAATCTACCTTTTAAGTTTTGTAATTATTTCTTCTCCTAGTTCAAATCTATTTTTATTTAAATTTATTTTTATTGTCTTTTTTAAAGATACATAAATCACACAAAATTTTACAAAATATGAGAGGTTCCCATATATCCCACTCTCCCCACACACACTCACCCCACATAAACAACCTCTTTCGTCAGTGTGACTCTAGTAAATTTTTCTTTTCTATTTTCAGCTCTAGAAATTCAGTTTGATTCTTTTTAAATAATTTATGTATTTTTACTGAACTATCTATTTCATGAGACTTTTTAACCACACTTTCCTTTACTTCTTTAAGCATTGTTCTGTGAAAATTTTTACAATGGTTACTTTGAAGTATTTGTTAAATCTGATATATGGTTGATATCACAAGCAATTTCTGTTGCCTCCTCTTTATCCTATGTATGGATCAGGTTTTTCTGTTGTGTGTGTGTATGTCTCATGATTTTTGTTGGAACCTAATAATTTTAAATAGTAGAGTGCAACAAATGAGGGTACTGGTTTCCCCACACTCATCCCCTGACTGAAGTTTCTTATAACCATCTGCTTGGTTATTTATTTAGGAGCTTTTTAGATTATTTTAGTGAAGTCTACCACACTTCCCAATCATACCACTGTCACAGCATGATGTCTCTAAATGCTGTTTCTCAGATGGTAGACCCCTGTGCATAAAGATAATCACTCTAGGATGACAGTGGTTTTGGCAATGATCTCTTTGACATATCTTGCCCTGAGTTCACCCAGCTTTTAAAATTCACTAGTTGCTGACTGATTGCTGTTTTTTCAACAATGCTCTGGTACATTAATTGCTCCACAGACTGGTCCATTTAAACTTGGAAACCTTTACAAGGATAGCTTTTGTGTTAGTGTGTAAGATATGTCTGACCTGAGGAGGTCTCTTCTTAGCTATTTCTTGCCCTGATTTTCTATGGTAAACTAACTGCCTATGGTTTAGCTTATATCTTGAACATAGTATCAGTCTCCTTTAAAATTGCATTTTATACAAATTCAATTGTTTTTTAATACTTTTAAACTTTTTAAAAGATACCTAGATTACATAAATGTTACTATAAAAATGTAGGGGATGCTTATATGCCCTACTTCCTACTAGTCTCACACTTTCCCACATTAACAACATCCTTCATTAGTGTGGTATATTTATTACAATTGATGCACACATATCAGAGCATTGCCCCTAAGTGTGGATTATAGTTTACATTATAGTTTAAACTGTCTCCTACACAATCTAGTAAGTTATGAAAAGTTATATAATGACCTGTATCTATCATTGCAGTGTCATTCAGGACAATTTCAATGTCCCAAAAATGCCCACATATTGCACCTATTTTTCCTCTGTCCCTCCCCTCCAAATGTCCAGTGGCCACTGCCTCCTCATCAATGATAAAAGCTTTTCCTTTGCTAGAATCACAATAAGTCTATAGTAGAAGAACAGTAAGTCTACTTAGTCCAAGGTTCATTCCCCAATAATGAGAATTCTGGGATGATGATGCCCATTCCACCTCTAATTAAAAGAGGGCTTATATCCCATGGGGTAGATGGATAGAACTGTCTTGCATTTGCAGACTCTCTCTGTTTCTTGGGATGATTGTGGTTCATCATCATCTCCTTATTAGTTGTCCTGGTTGAATCCAATGAACTGGAGTGTAGGTGTTGCAACTCTGTTGATATTCAGGACCCAACAGCCACATGGAAAGCCCAATGATTTAAGTCTCTTGGACATAAAGCTATCAATCTTAGTACTAACTATAAGTTGAAATAGAAGGGGCAAAAGGGCAGAAGAGCCATGTGTAGAGAAACCACAACTGAGTCCAACTCTGTCATACTGGGGAGCATAAGTTCCAAAGTAAGGCCCAAAAGCAAGATACCAAATTCCTGAGTGGTCAGCCCTGTCTATAGTGTATGGATGTCTCCAGAGCCCTCAGGAGGACAGCTATTTGAGGCAATATTTACTGTTGCAGTTGATGAGATCCTGATGAGATGTGCATAAGCATAATCTCTGGACTGACCTCCCAAATCACTTTGAAGTCTCTTAGCCATATAAACTCATTTGACTTTACCCTTTCCCCATTTTGGAAAAGGACTCTTTCCAGTTGCACTGCTAGTTGGTGCTTGGTAGTAATCCTTCAGTGCCAGGATGGGAGTCCAATACCTTCCCATTCACTGTGTGGGTCTCCACCCGCTGATACAATACACTATGGCAGGATGAACATTTGCATACTCCTTAGAAGCCTGCTCAGGTAGACACTGTTCCTCATGTCCCTCTTGTCCAACACCCTAAACCAATAATCCTCCCCTTTCATATTTGCTAAAACAACATTCCTAATGTTGTAGTTTTTCACATGCCTACAAATTCCCAGAGTTGATCTGCTCCCTCCACTGACCCTCCCCCCATTTCCGTGGATAGTGCAATCCCCCCACCCTATTCCCCTTAGAGGCCAGTACCACCCAATCCAGTAACATCACTGCAATACTGTCATACCTGTCCACTGCACAGCATTAGCTCACAGTCCCAAACTCCCTTTCTGTCTCCTATAAACCTGTCTTCCAGACTCTAGCTCTGTGATCAGCTCAATTTGCTTATCAGTGAGGTCATGTGATATTTGTCCTTCAGTGTCTTGCTTGCTTCACTCAATATAAAGTCTTCAGGGTTTATCCATGTTATCCCATGTGTTAATACTGCATTCCTTTTTACAGCTGTGTAATATTCCATTATATATTTACCAGGGTTTATTTATCCATTCATCTGTTGATGGACATTTGGGTTGTTTCCAACTTTTGGCAAGAATGAATAATACCACTATGAAAATTGGTACATATATATGTTCAAGCCCCTGCTTTCAATTCTGGGTATGTACCCAGTAGTGGGATTGCTGAATCATAGGGAAGTTTTATAATTTTTTAAAGATACATAGATCACAAAAAGTGTTACATTAAAAAATATGAGATTCCCACATACCTCACACCCCATACTCCCACTCCGCCCACATCAACAACCTCATTCATCATTGTGGCACATTCATTGCATTCAGTGAATACATTTTAGAGCACTGCTGCACTGCATGGACTATACTTTGCACTGTAGTTTAAAGTCTCCTTCAATATATTTGGTGGGTTATGGCATGATATATAATGTCTGACATCTGCCTCTGTAATATCATTGAGGACAACTCCAAGTTCCAAAAATGCCCCCACATCACATCTCTTCTTCCCTCTCCCTGCCCTCAGCAACTACTGAGGCCACTGTCTCCACATCAGTGACACAATTTCTTCAATTGCTAGAGTCACAATAGTTCTACAGTAGAATACAGGGAAGTTCACTCTAATCCATATTCTTTTCCTCCATCCTGTGGTCCTTGGGTTGGTGATATCCACACCACCTCTATCTGAGAGGGGGCTTAGATTCCACATGGTTGATGGATGCAATCCTCCTGCTTGGAGTTGTAGGCACTCTCGGTTCCCTGGTGTGGTGGTTGACCATCTTCACCTTCCTGTTAGCTGACCTGTGGAAGTCCAACAAACCAGAGAGGAGGAGCTGCAATTCTGCTGGGGCTCAGGGCCCAGCTGGCACAAGGCCAGTCCAGAAATTCAAGTCTCTTTGGTGTACACCAACCCCAGCACCAACCACAGGTTCAGAAAAAGTGACAGAAGAAGCGTGTATAGAAAGTTCACATCTGAGTCCAACTCCATCACACTCAGGAACACAAATTACAAGGTAAGGCCCACTGACAAGTCACTGAACTCCAGAGCCAACTGCCATGATCACAGAACCTGTGTGTCTCCATAGCCCTCAGGAGCACCAGTACTTGGGATTGTATCTACTTTGGCTGTGTCTGGGATCCTGCTGAGGCGTACATAAGCATGACCCCTCTGATGACATCCCGACTCTCTTTTGAAGACTCTTAGTGATATAAACTCATTTATCTTTACCATTTCCCCCTTTTATTCAAGGCATTTTTCTAGTTGCATCACCAGTTAGTGATTGATAATTATCTCTTGGTGCCAGGAAGGTTCATCCCCAGGTATCATGTCTATGCTGGGGGGGAAGGTAATGCATTTACATGCTGAGTTTGGCTTAGAGAGGGGCCACATATGAGCAACATGGAGGCTCTCAGGAGGTAACCCTTAGGCACCCTGCAGCTCTAGGCCTAGTTGAAATTTCAGATACATGGGCTCATAAGCATAGTCATCAGTATCAAGGGCCCATCATTGAACCATCCTTCTTCACTGGTCTTTGCTGTTGCACTTGGGGGATTATTGCTCTTACAATGGAGAATGTGACAGAGCTCTTCTGGCTAGGAACTCAGCACTCCCTCAGTTGTCATTTGTAACTGTAACTAATATGAAAATGCCCAACATGTTTCTGGACATTTTTATGTACCCTATATACATGCCCTGGAGAACTCCTTCCCAACCATGTCTCCCCCATCTATAGCACCCCACACCACCATTCCTCCCCTGCCATAGTTGAATCCCTCTGTGGTCTTTGGAAGTCTGTTTTATGGCCTACCCAGAATTTGCCTGTGCAAATCTGTGAGTCATAGCTATGGAGCCATGGGTAGAGACAGAAGGGCACCAGTCCCTAAGTAAAACTGATATTTAGGAACCCAGCACTTGGGGAAGTATGAAGTGGGCAACTGTAGACTCTAGTCTCCTTATTTTGCTTCCCCTGATATGGACTCTTACCTATATAGATGTGTTGATGCAAGGATGATCAGTTTGCTGAGCTTCTCAGCACACCATACTCAAAGTAGAACTACTGTCCCATGAGTAAGTTTTAGGCATAAGAACAAAGATCCCAAATCTCAGCCACACCTACCCAGAATTTAACCTATGCAACAGTTATCTGGGGCAGGATGAAAAATAATGTGGACCTACCCCTTCCCTGGAAAACACTCTAGTCCTGCAACAAGATATTGGCAATAGAATGAGTTCTATGTTCTTGGCTGCACCTATCTTAAGTGGAATTTCCACCAGTCTGAGCTGGGAGGAAGCAAATGGGTACAAATTCAGATGCCACAGATTCTTACTGTTCTTACCAAGTTTTAGTAGGTTTTCTTATATAAATGTTTCAACATTTGGTATGTATCCCTAGCACCATTTTTTAAATTTTGAAAGTTTGTTTTTAATAATTTTCATCATTCAATGAGTAGTGGGTCTTTGGAGTTCTTTATGTTTTCATAAGAGATGTCTTATAATTTTTAATCACCACGACAATCCAGTAAAGTGCGGTTTATAATTTCATTTTAAAGAATAAGTACAAAGTTGCAGAAAAATTAAGTAACCACATAATCCAGGTCTGCTTGATGCTGACACCGCTTTACCTGAAGCCACTGTTGAAGCATACTTTTTGAAAAAAAGGTAAAATGTTTATTCACATAGAGTTATAAATTCAATTTTTATAAAATACTTAATTTAACTCTTCATTTAATGAGGTAACTAGACATCTTGACACATATAACTGGTTTAAATGAGTATCCAAAACCTGAAGCATATATATGCTCATCAGGAATAACATGAATTGTTAAATAGATGCAACATTATTTTTCCAAAGAAGTGAGGAAAAGTCAATTGCATATCTAAAAGATAGAATTTACTTGCACTACTATCAATTTTTAAAAGGCAACTCCTATGTTTATATAATTGCAAAATAATCTAGTCAAAAACAATGAAAGCCAGAGATTCTAGATGGATGAACTAGTGACAATAACAATCAAATTTCAAGTTTTTCAATTTTTCCTTACATTACTTGTATTTGACAGGGTTCTCTAGGGAAACAAAATCAACAGGAGATATCTGCAAATAGTATGAGATTTTATCACAGACTCTCATGTGACCATGGGGATGCACAAGTCTAGGTTCTGCAGGCAGGTTAAAAACCAGGGGCTCTGATGAAAGTCCAATGAAGGTCCTTGATGAGTTTCTGGGAGATGCTGGCTGTCCACAGATGAGCTAGGCAATTCTCTCTGAAAGTTGAAATCCCTTCCCCTTTTAAGGCATTCAGTTGATTGGATAAAACATCACTCATTACTGATGGCAATATCCCTGGATGATCGTCGATGTAATCAGCCATCTATGCAGTAAACTCACTGATGACTAAAAACCATAAAAGTTCTTGTATTACAATTAGCCCAGTGCTTGCTTAACCAAAGAACTGGGCACAATTACCTGGATGAGTTGACACATTACCCTAACTAACAATCACACTACTCACAGAATATTCTCTCCTAGTTTCAGTAAATCTATAAGTATATTAAAGGAAGTGGCAATCAAAGATGGCAGAGTAGGGAATGGTTGGCTACACTCCTCTTCTAGGAACAGTAGGAGGGTAAAAACATTTATCTGGAAGAAGAGAAGCTTTGGGTTCTTGGGGACAATTAGAAAGAGCAGATATAGAGTCAAGTTCCAGTTGGCCAGGGGTATAGATATGCATATATACATGACCAACCAATATTTAACAAGACCACCAAGACCACTTAAATGGGAAAGAATAGTCTCTTCAACAAATGATGCTAGGAGAACTAGATATCCATATGCAAAAGAATGAGAGAGGATCACCATCTCAGACTCTATAAAAAAATTAACTCAAGATGGTTCACAGACCAAAATATAAGAGTCCAGACCATACAAGCTCATTGAAGATAATGTAGGGAAGTATTTATGAGATCTTATAGTAGGAAATGGTTTCAGAGTGAAAAGGCAGTCTACTCAATGGGAGAAAATATTTGGGAGACACTTTTGCAATAAGGGTCCAACATTCAGCATATATAAAGAAATCTTACATCTCAAAAATAAAAAGACAAACTACCCAGTTAAAAATGGGCAAGAGATTTGAATAGACTCTTTTCCAAGCAGGAAATACAAATGGCTAAAATGCATACGAAAAGATGTTCATTATCAATAGCTACTAGGGAAATGCAAATCAAAACTATGATAGGATATCACCTTACATTTATTATACTGCCTGCTATTTTAAAAAAATAGTAAACTGCAAGTTTTGGAGAAGAAGTGGAAAATGGAAGACCCATCGTCTGCTGGTGGGAATGCAGATTGATGCAGCCATTGTGGAGGACATATTGGCGGCTCCTCAGGAACAAACTATAGATTTGCCATATGCTTCAGAAATCCCACTACAAGGTATATACCCAGAAGAATTGAAAGCAGGGGCATGGACAGATTTATGCACATCAATGTTCATAGCGGCATTATTAACTGTTATCAAAAGTTGGATGCAACCCAAGCATCAATCAATAGATGGATGGATATGCAAAATGTGGCACATATATATATATATATATACACAATGGAACATTACTCAGCCCTAAGAAGGAATGAAGTTTTGACAAATGCAACAAAATAGATGAATCTAGAAGAACAAATGTTGAGTGAAGTAAGTCAGTCACTAAAGGACAAATATTGCATAACCTCACTGATATGACTTAAGCATATTTAGAAGAATCACAGAGATAGTCTGGAAGATAGCTTATTAGGAGAGAGAAAGGGAGTAGAGAGCAGTAAGCCAATGCTAAATCAAGACAGAACCTATGATAAGGGAGAAATGGGTGGGGATGATGTGGTACAGGGGTGTGAGTGGGGTGAATGGTGCTGGAATGTGTGGTTGGGCAGGGTTGGAGGGGTGGGTTGGAATATACACGGAACTGGGAGTAGGCCAGAGGAAGGAACAGGTGAACTGAAGGGAAGTGGAGGTCTGTGGTTTAAAACACAATTGCAGAATGTTCTTTTGGCAAATATGGCTGGGGAGGGTCTTTGGAAGAAGGTATTGGTTGTGGAGGGCTGTGTAAGAAAGGGTGCACCTGGGGCTTGATTCTATGGAAATTGAATGTGTTTATCTTGTCATAGGGTGTTATCTCAGTGACTGGAGAGGCACACAATAAACAACAAAATATTAAAATCCCATTCTTGAGAGTCCTGCTATGTTCTCAAATAGAGGAGCAAGAGGTTATTCAAGAGGTTTTACTTATGTATGTTTCAAATAGATCTCACTAACAGCCACTGTGAACAAAACCTCAAATAGGTTTTGATCTTGAGGACTCTAGAGCCATCCAGACATTATAGGCAAGGCACAAAACCCTTGAAATCACTACCCTGTCTTTGAAATATAAGACAACCTATTTCCCCAATGTAATAGAGTTAGACTCATTTATAATTTTCCTACACATGATTCTTTTACCCCTTTTTACTTGAGTCTGTGATTAACTCTATATGTATTAAATATTGTCTCAGACTTAAATCTTCAGTCTGTTTAATGCTGCTTGAGCCTTGAATCTCAGAAGAGTTACTACCAATACATACTCTCTAGATCATCAGATTTACCCAGGACAACTAACAAAATGATGATGGCCAAACCCCATCCCAAAAAACAGAGAGCATCTGCAACTGCATGCAAAACAATTCCTTCCGTCTGCCCCATAAGGTCTAAGCACCCTTGCAATATGAGGCAGAAAGGGCATCATCATCCCAAAACCCTCCAGTTTGAGGAATGAACATACATAAAGGGGAAATATAACATGGGCAAAGTAAACTTATCAATATTGTAGTAATGGAAGAACATTTAACATTGTCATAAAAGTCATGATTATTGGAAGTTCTGAAAGGAGGGGGAGGGAATAATAGGTAGAACATGGGCAATTTTTAGGTCATTGCAATTAAGTGTAAACCAAATGTACACCATAGACCTTGATTAGTAGCAATGTTTCATTTTTTTTCATCAATTGTAACAAATATACCAAACAATTTTAAGATGGTATTAACAGGGGATGATGTGAGAATTTTAGGGTTTACATGGTTTCCCTTTTTGGTTTAATTTTTCTGTAGTCTAAAACCTCTTTAAAAATAAAGTTTGTTATATTAAGAAATAGTAAATTATGTAATAGGTCTTGAAATTATTGCCCAAGTAAGATGGGCATAACATAATAAAATGTTTTTTTTTCATATGTAGTAGTACAGGTGAGAAAGAGTTTATTACTCTATATTTGCCATGGAAAAGTGAAAAAGAAACTTGTAACTCATAATTCAATCTTCATGTTTGTAAAAATCTTTAAAAATAATGCATGGGTCTTTATATTCAAAACCTTTAAATATCTTTTTTAGAATTAAGCACATAAGTAAATATATGGTAGATAGTAGGATCCAGGTTATCATTATTTGATAGGGACCTTATAGTTAAATGTTGAGATAAAGCTAGAATAAACCTTATGGTGCCAGATAAGAATTGGAAACATTAGTATAAATTCATTGTCAGCCATATATATATATAGGATGGATAGACACAAAAGCAATTATAGATATATATGTTTACACCTGGGGAAGTATATGTGCATTTATTATCCTTATCTGCTGAGTGGATCTAGAAATAATGCCACTCCAGTAACTGTGAGCACTTTTAGTACTCATATCTTAGTTTATAAATAAATACCACTGTCCAATAAAAGGAACTAGACCTCCTTAGACAAATGGTTGTATCTAGGACTGGGGCAAGGAGAATATAGGATGACCTTGTGGCATCATAGAGTGTTAGAAAACAAAGTATTCAAAAAATACATAGATGGGAATATGACACAGGAATCAAAGTGAAAGAACCCCCTTATGGTCAAAGTCAGGAAAAAAATAACAAAAATAAAATAAGTAAGTTAATATTAAAATATAACCCAGAATACAAAATGGACATACATTAGTCTGTATTGGTACAAATAAATGATTGAATAAATGAATCAATGGAGGATATACTAATCAGTATTCTCCAGAAAAACAAAATCAGCAGGCAATGTGTATGTGTGTGTGTGTGTGTAAAGGTTTTATTATATGGAATTATCCCACCCAATTGCAGGGACTGTCAAGTCTGATTTCTGTAGAGTAGGCCAGAGGCTGGATGTTCCAGTAAGAGTGATGTTGAAATCTTTAAGTATGTAGGGGAAGCCAAGGAGGAAGGGAGCATGTAGTTTCAAGGCAGAACTCTTTCTAATCCTTGGAATCCTCAGATTCTTAAAACCTCCAACTGACTGGATGAGGCCCACCAACATTGATAAGGGTAATCTCCTTTACTTAAACTGTTAGTAGATATATTTCCATTAATGAAGCACTTCCATAGTAGCATCTAAGCCAGTGTTTAACCAAACTCTAGACACCATAGCCTAACCAAGTTGACATGTACAATTAACTATTACAAAAGAGAAGAAAAAAATGCCCTTATTAAAGAATTCCAAATAATATATGTAGATACTCCCTGTCCAGGAGATTGACACAAAACTTCCTCTCTCTCTTTGAGTATGAGCTGAGCTTAGTGAATTTCACCTAAAGAAGAGAATGGAAGATTTTGGCAAGCACTGTCTTAACCAAGTAACCAAGTTTAACATTACCTGTAATATCAAGTGGATATTATATAGCAGCTGATAAAATGTGATGAGGTCACTTCATCTCTGTGATATTTTTCTTCAAAAATGCCCATTCCAAGGAACAGAGAGTGTCTTCAACTGTAAGTAAGACAGCTCCATCCATCTGCCCCACAGGATCTAAGCTCCTTCTCAATTAGAAACAGAGTGGGCATCACCATCCCAAATCCTCAAAATTGGGAAATAAGCAGTGGACTAAAGTAGATTTATTATCATTTTATTACATATTTATTATTTTTCTAGCAATGGAAGAACTTTTGTCATTGATATAAGGGCAGTGACCACCAGTAGTTCACGAGAGGGAAAGGGAAGGATAGATGTAATATGGGGATATTTTGGGGACATTGGACTTGTCCTTCATGACATTATAGTGATGGATACATGTCATTTAACATTTTATCATTATTTATAAAATTGTGCGGGACAGAGTGTAATCTATAACGTAAACTATTGTCCACAGTTTGTAGCAATGCTTCAACATGTGTTCATCAGTTGTAACAAATGTGCCACACTAATGAAAAATGTTAATGTGGGAAAGTGTGTGTGGGGGTGAGATATATAGGAATCCCCTATATTTTTATGTAACATTTATGTAATCAAAAGCTTCTTTAAAAATAATAAAAAATTGATTAAAACAAAAACAAAAACAAAATAAAGATAATTAGGGGATTTTAAAGTGGGAAGTTATAATGATTGGTTGTCATTTGAGTTCTTCATTACATAAGAGGGTCATACATAGTGAGAAACAGATATACATTGATTAATATCGTGTATTTGCCCATTTTTTAATAAAAATCTTTTTCATAACTGACAAATTTCAGTTTATTTAAATAGCTTTGTTGTTAATTCTTTTCTAAATTTTGAGATCAATTTTAATGGTATTTTAAAAGATGAGTATTTATGTTGTATAAGGCTTTAAGTGCATTTATTTATGTTTTCATCCTTGTCATGAACATATATATTTTAATACTAAAATAACAGTTAAGAGACATAATTTTTTGTTTTAAATGTTTGAGTTAACAAAGTTTTTTTCCTCATTGATTCAAATCTTAGTGTTTAAAATTGTATAAAATAAAATTAGAATATGACCAACAATAAAAACAACAAAAATATCGTCACTAGAGTGTAATTATATCAGACATACTCAATTTAAGATGTGTAAGCACCAAAATCCTCCTAAAACTCATGAAAACTATCCCAGACCATAGGAAACTATGGAGAGAGGAAAACTAAATGCAATACAGATCCAATTCTGTATTGCATTTAGTTTTACTAAGTGATTGGATCCTGAAAACACCTAGGAATACATTTTATAGTTTAGGTTCTTTGTTTTTTTTCTTAATCTTAAATATGAATATTTGAATACCAGGATCACACACAGTAAACTGCTGGCTGGAATAATGTATCAGGTCTTTCTTATATGAACTTGACTGGCATCAATGAATTATAGTAATATTGATGCAGGGCATGGTTGCACTGCTTGGCAAGCATCAAGTGAAAGCTATAACAAATTTTTTAACAATAGCTTGAGACAGGGGTCTTTGTTCTGTTTTGCACGCTAATAGTCAGTAGAAACATAAATATATCCCATGGCTCTCATTTTCAAACCAGATGTGCACTTGTTTTCTCTCCACATATTAAATTAATTTTAATTGCCCTAAAGTGATATAGAAGCAATGAAAGTGCAAATATTATACTGGTGTTCAATTTTACAACTAATTACAGCTCAGAAGACTTTCACACATATATTGAACATAGGGCTCTAGGCAATTAAAATTTATTTCTTGACTGCATGCAGAAAATTATGAATTATCCTATTTCTACACTTAGCAACATATTCTCCCTAACATATTTAGATATCATAGATATTTAATTGTCACATATTGCGACAGTGTTTTATGTACTTATACTTAAATAGGTAATCTATATATGAATAGAAACAGAATGTGCTTTATCTGTTTGTCTACTTGTTTAAAATTTATAATTATTATTGTTTTGCCTTTGGGTTAGTATACTATGAGAAAGGTTCCAGTGTACTTTTTCACATTATCCTTCCACAGAGCTATATTTCTGATAGGGTTGTATTAAACAGTTATAAATATTTTGCTTGAATATGTTTTACTACTCTTTGCCAATCACATGTCAAGAGTAGGCATTCTGGTTCAAATGATTATTCAAGGGGCAAGAGATTCAAATGAATATACATTCTATCTGGTGTTTATTAATAATTCCTTTTTTAACTGGAGAGGAGGTATTTGCTTTCTCCTTAACACAGAAACTTAGACGCATACACACACATATACAAATTCTCCTCAACAAATTACTACATTTGGCATGCAGTGGATGAAATAACTTTAAAATGACATTCTTTCCCTTCTACCTAATATAAATCTTGAAATACAGCTGTACATAAGATTATGAAAGTATAAGCTGTTTTAAAAGAGATTGCAAAGGCTTTCTAAGATGGAAGCTACCCTGTTGCAAAGTAAAAACAGACAATAAATAACGATGACAAATTTTTGTTTATTTTGTTTTCAGAATTCCAAAACTGTAGGCAAAATTTAATTATTGGAAAGTAGCCTTGCATTAGATTGTTCGGCTCCATAGGTATGGTGCCTTAGTTTTCTAACTTCACTTCATTTCATTTTACTTGTACAGAAAGTGTATTTAAATTTTGCAAAGCACAATATGACAAGATTATGGATCTGCATACTCTTGTGTCTACCATATTTTCTGCAAGAAGGGTCCCTCTAGAAACATATTCAAGTATGGGTGTTTCCTTTTTATTTTTGTACAGTCATTTACACCTATTGACTAGGCCTTCAATGTCAAAAGTACTTTAAACTATACATAGTGGATATAGAGAAAGTAGTCTCAAGCTGGTTGCTGCCAAGATGATCTAATTTCTTTAACAGACTCTTCAAGAAACCTGCATCTCCAATTGGTATAAAATAAACAGGTCAAAGACAGTCTGTGGCAAAACAAGGCTTACAATGGAACATTATAGAGTAATTCAGAAGTTAAACACAGTTAAAAAATAGTAGTTTGGCATTACCTCATTTCAACTGCAGTCTTGCATCTATTGCTTGACAGAAAAAAAATCTATAGCTAGTCATTTAGAAAGGTCTGTCTCAAACAGATCTGTCTTTCAGTTGGTCCTAATAATGTAGTTAATCATATAAATAAACATACGTTATGTAATATGTTTCCTTGATTGAGGAATAACAGATAAGCTTATATCTCAACAGATTTGCCTCAATCAGGAAGAAGAAAATAAAATCCAAGTTCTTGATATTAAGTATGGGTTAAGCTCTAACAAGAATATATTAACTTTAAAAGTTAAGCTTCTAAAGATTTCAAAATGCTTTATAGAGATTATCAGATCAAAACAATTACTGCATAACACAAAAATAGAAATAATTTCATACATATGAATGGTTTCAATGATAGTTCTCTGCATGAATACATTAAATTATAATATTTAATTTGCTAACACTTTAAGATATTGGAAGGGATCATTTGTGTTAACATCTCACGTTACTATTCTCTTTAACACTTTCTGAGTGCAAAGCCACTGTTATAGACGACATTCCTCATTAGCATTAAAGCATGTTTGTTAATACAACTCTGTATTTTCCTGCAAAAACGAAGGTTAAGATATTTTCTTGGTTGTGGAACATGTAGATTAATAATGAATCTGTAATTATATTAAAGTAAGTGGCTACTTTATCTATGTGATTTATCACATAGATAACTACAGGAGCTCAAATAGTAAATTTAGATACAGTTATAATAGTCACCAGCTGAGATCATTGGTGTTAGCTACTGATTTTTGTCATTCTCTTGGCTCTTTATCTCTGACTACATTATATCTGTTATAAGTGACCTTGGAAATATATCCATTTTATTATGTGTGCTCTTCCAGAATATTTAAACATATTCATAACATACAATGTATTTACAGATTTAGTTTATATTAAAAGTATCACTAAATAAACTGGAAAAGAGTAGTACCTCTGTGTATTAGTCAGTGAAAGGTGTGCTGATTCAAAATACCAGAAATCTGTTAGCTTTTATAATGGGTATTTATTTGGGGTAGAAGCTTAAGCTACCAGGTGACAGGTTACTTCCCTCACCAAAGTTTGTTGCCATGTGTTGGAGCAAAATGTCTGCTGATGTCTGCGAGGGTTCAGCCTTCTTCTTCCTCTTAAGTCTCTGTGGTCCCAGCTTCTGCCAATATCAGCTGTAGGCCAGGATAAATCCTGTCTATCTCCAGGGGCTCATTTCTCTCCAGGCTAAGCAGCTCTGGTCTTTCCAAAAGGTCAGGTGTAGATTATCCATCTCTCTCTTCCCAGGGCCTCTGCCATCTCTATGAAGCTGTCTCTATTTCTCTGTGTTCATCTCCTGTGTGTTTACTTCCTGGGGCTCCAGCATTAAACTCCAACTGTCTCCTCTGCCATGTGGATTTTTCTGAGTCTCCACCCTCCAAGGGGACTTAATCATAATTTAATGTAATGAGTTTTGGATCACAGAGAGGTTCAACAATGGCAGGAGAGGAATACTGATGTGGGATGTTATTGACAGGGGACACATGGTTGGCATGGAGTTGTCCAGGGCATATATCCAGGGTACATAAAAATGTTTGGATATTTTCATAGTGGTTACAATTAAAAACAACAACTGAGGGAGTGCTGAGTTCCTTGCCAGGGGAGCTCTATCACATTCCCTAAAGGAATAGCAACAATCTCCCAAGTGCAACAGCAAAGACCAAAAAAGAAAGAAGGTCCAACAATGAGCTCTTGATACTAATGACTATGCCTGTGAGCCTGTGCACCTGAAATAAGAACAAGGCCTAGAGCTGCAGAGTGCCTAAGAGTTACCTCCTGAGAGCCTCCATGTTGGTCAAATGTAGCCAGTCACGAAGCCAAACTCAGCATGTAAATGTGTTGCCTTCCCCCCAGCATGGGACATGACTCCCAGGGATGAGCCTCCCTGGTGCCGAGGTATTACTACCAAGTACCAGCTGATGATGTAACTAGAAAATGACCTGGAATAAAAGGGTCAACTCAGACCAGCAGAATATCTCAGTCTACATATAATACCAGGAATTAAAAATGCTTTTTGACCTGAATACAAGGGGGAAATGAAAAGGACAAAAGAGTTTATATGGATATGAGTCTCCAAAAAGAGCTGGGAGGTTATCAGAGGGGTCGCCCTTATGCACACCTGAGCAGAGTCCCAGAGACAGATAAAGTAGATACAACCTCAAATATTGGTTCTTCTGAGGGCTACAGAGACCCACAGGTTCTATGGTCATGGCAGATGGAGTTCAGTGCCATGTCAGTTGGCCCTACTTTGGAGTTTGAGTTTCTGTGTGATGGAGCTGGACTCAGATGTGATCTTTGTTCACAAACCTCTCCTGTTACTTTTACTGGATCTGTAGTTGGCGCTGGAGTTTAGTGTATACCCAGGGGACCTGAATCTCTGGACTGACCATGTGATAGCCAGGCCCTGATTCTCAACAGACTTGCAACTCCTACACTCTGGTTTATTGGACTTACACCACTCAGCTAACATAGAGGTGAAGAAGGTCAACCACCACACCATGGAACCAAGAGTGCCTACAACTGAAAGCAGGAGAATTGCATCCAGCATCCATGTGGAATCTAAGCCCCCTCTTGATATAGATGTGGAGTGGACACAACCATTTCAGGATCCACAGGATGGAGGAATAGAGTATGGATTAGAGTGGACTTACTGATATTCTATTCATGAACTATTGTGATTAGTAATCGGAGAAAATGTGGCATTGGTGTGGAGAAAGTGGCCATGGTGGCTGCTGGGTAGGGAGTGGGAGGAAGAGATGTGATGTGGGGGCATTTTTGAGACTTGGAGTTGTCCTGGGTGGTGCTGCAGGGACAGTTACCAGACACTGTATGTCCTCCCACTGGGTGGACTGTGGGAGAGTGTGGGCTATGGTATGGACCATTGACCATGCAGTGCAGCAGTGCTCAGAGATGCATTCACCAAGTGCAATGAATGTCTCATAATGATGGAGGAGGTTGTTGTTATGGGGGGAGGAGTGGGGTGGGATATTATGATAGGCTGTTCAAGGGAACCTGTGCTTCGATGTTCTAAGAAAAAAACCAGAATATGCATAATTCTATCACTGAGACTATAGAGTAGTATGTGGTTGTGTTTTGATTCAATCTTGACTGATTTAACTATTGAATTTGACTCTTGTATAAAATGTACAGATTTTTCAACTCATATTTGCCTCAGTTTTAACACTTGTAAAATGGGGATAAAAACTACATGGAAGCAGCTACCATGAGGGCAGAATGAAATAGATTTAAAACAAGACCTTACCACAACCAAAGTATACATCAATAAATGAATGAATAAAAAATATGTTATATGTATATATCACTCTATATTTATTTTATATAAATATATATATTCGTGTATATATACACATATATATATATCTGAAATCCTCATACAAGCTACAATATGAATGATCATTGGAAACATTATGCTGGGCAAAGAAGCCAGACACAAAAGAACACATATATTATGATTCTGCTTCTCTAGAATAAGCAAGTTCATGGAGATATAAAATAGATTAGCGATTACCAGGAGCTGGGGTTGGGGAAGGGGTGAGTTATTGTTTAATAAGTATGTTGTTTCTGTTTGGGGTGATGGCAGTGTTATGTTAATGGATGGTGATGATGATAACACACTATAGAGAATGTCGCTGAATTATATACTTAAAGGTGGATGGAGTGGGAAATTTTATGTTATATATATATATGTATGTGTTACCATGACAAAATTTTAAGAAAACTAAAATAAAATTTTTAAAAATTTACTGTCACAATGTAGAGGCTGAATAAACAGTAACCATTATCAAATTACTTTTATTATATTTACTTCTGCATAGCCAAAACTTTTTTAAACTATATATTAAGCACACTTCTGCATTCTCACTTGAATAATTTTAAATATATCATGTAAACTCTTGGAGCCTCTTCTTCCTCATTTTGGAAAGTAGAAAGTTTAAATAAGTTCCATATAGGAGCAGAAAGTAAAGTAGTGCCTGCTGCAAATTCTCTTATTTTTGTAGGTTAGAAATACAGCCAAAACTGAAAAATTCCAAAGCGACCACTTTTCTTTCATGCTCTTAGGTCTGGTGTTTATTTCTTGAATGACCCCTTTTGTAAAAACTGCCTTTAAATAAAAGAGAGAGAGGTGTAGAAGCTTTAAAATATTCTTGTGCTTTACATTCCAAGATGAGGCCAAGAGACTTGTAATTAAGTTTATAATCAAATCTCATTTCTGAGTGGTATAGCCATTATTAGAAATTTATGTGTTTTGCTTTTCATATTTCTCTGGTTTCTTTACACTAGGCTGTTATACTCTCTCCTGTCTCTAAATAGTTTAAGGAAAAATTTGGTCCTAACTTCCTGGGTTGATTTTGCATTCTCCAGCCTCTACCAAAAAACAAAACAAAACAAAACAAAAAAAATAACTTGCACACATGCTTTTCACATTTATTGATTTATTGATTCAATAATCTTATTTCAGTTAAGTCCAAATAAATGTATTGGGAGTTTTATTTGTGTTCTGATTCTCTCCAATAATCCAATGTCCAGTTTCCAAATGATTTTAGCACTGGAATTCAATGAATCTATGGAATACAATGGAATTTTGTCAGTGTTGGAGTATTTATAAATTTATAAATTGGTCATCATAGGCAAATATATGATGCTTGATAATTATATAGAAGTGTGTACTGAAGGCCATACATATTTGATTTTTTAAAAATTTGTTTGCATGATAACAACAAAAATTAGAAAAAGCCAGCCCAAGATCTAGCACAGAGGAAATATTTATAAACCTTAAGTTTTAAAATGTTTGTTAAAATATGGTTGACATCTCTCAGTAATTTATTGTTATATGGAAGAAAGGCATATCATTCTTAAATTTGTTATTGTAATGTCTAAACACAATAGGTATAGGCAGTGTCTCATTTTCTAGGGTAATTCTGGGTTGGTTTCAGTATTACATAAATAGACATCTAACTCATGTTGGTCCACCTCATATTTGTTAATACGCTGTTTAGCAATTCAGGCAAAATGTAAGTATTTGTATCTTATTCTTTGGGAAAGTAATTTCTCATTCATTTATGGTCAAAACATAATCTCAGAGTTCTAACCTTGCCAGCATACACAACTAAATTTAGTGAAATGAAATTTTAAAAACCTGTGCATTAGCAATGGTTAGACGTTTCATAATTGAGTTGCGTATGTATTCAATAAGAAATATTTGTATCCTCAGCCCTTGTTTCTAGGTAGTAAGTATGGGGAAACAGTAAATAAAAATCTGCATTGTGTGTGCTTACTTGAGCACTGAGTATTCTTACAGAGAATGCTCTATTATGGTTTCTCTTCTCTGATTAGGAAGCCTATCTTTTCAGTTCAAAAGCCCCCTGTGATTTGAGAGTACAAGGAAAGCATAAAAGCATATACTGTGAAGCAACTTGCTGGTCCACTGAAGTTCAATTTAAGCATGGAAGGCAACTTTGGTGAAAGCCGCTCCAGTCTGTGAAGATATCTATATACCCTGAGCTAGTAGGAGGTACAGGGAAGTGATGGCAGAACCACAGGATACCTTTGATTCACAATAAGATACTGACTCTTTTAGAATGAAAAGCCACCCATTGTTTGTGAAAAGGTACTACTTACTGATTATTGCTTTACATATTAATGCAAAGAACTTTTGGAAGTAGTCTCTGGTGCAGCTGCTGAAAGTCAGTTTTTCACCTGTCTCCAGTAGGGCGAACTTAAAAAGAAAAAAGTTTTATACGCTAGTAGAGAATGCTTTTTTCTTTAAAGAAATCAGAGCTGTCTGCTGGGGGCAATGAAGGGGTGAGGCTACAGGGAGTATTGAGTTGCTTATTGCCAAGCACAGAAAAATGCTAATAAGATTCATGCTGAGAAAAACTCTTACTCATCAGGGTGCATCATTGCAGACATTAAGCTGAGGCAATGAATTGCTGTTAGCCAAAACTGGAGAAAGGCCAAGGAGATTTGCACCAAGAAATATCTCTTGTCACCATGTGAATTACTATCAGGGGCATGAGATTTGTTGTATTGTTTTTGAAATAATTTGCACAGCAAAAATTACCTGGCAAACTAGGGAAATATATCAGTACATGATCAAGATATTGATAAGTAATTTGCCCAGACATATAAAATACTGAAGAATAAAGATGTGTTTGATTATAAATCAAATAGATAAATGCAGGTACTTTAATCATATTTATGGTAATTTAGCATTCACCCAGTGAGTTGCTGTATCACAATTAAATGATTTATTTAAATAATATGAGGCTAGAGAAAATCAGAAGAGTCAATTACTGGCTTTTCTAAACAAATTTTATATAAAATCTAAAAGAAAATCCATCACTCCTGCCCTCAATCTCACTTTTATAAGTGAGGCAAATTGGAAAGAGGTAGACCCCTAACATTTTTTGTTTTTTTGTGTGTGAAACACCACAGATAATAGCATGGAATATCCATCAATTCAACAATACATACACTGAATGCTAATAACTGGATGATTCTGATACCAAGTAAAAGCCAGTTCTTTACTCCCCATCACATGTTTAAAGCCAGGGTTTCAAAGAATGAAAAAGTTTATTTGGATGTGCAAACAAAGGAGCACAGGAGGCCTTCATGACTCAAAACTGCCTCTTTGATCTGCAGAAATTCTAGTATTTTATAACATCAGGATGCTAATATGTAATTGGGTAGAGTTTGCACAGATTCTTTTATTAATAAACATTAAGGGACTGAACCAGGATGGGGCTGGGTACTGAGCAGGGGTTAGTTACAAAGTTATAACCATTATCAAAGATCAAGCCATCTGAGAAAGGGGTAGATACAAAGGTCAGCTGCAAGATTTTTTATATGGATATCTGACAGAAGAAAATGGAGTAGTCTTGCTTTCAATAGAAATGCCCATATACCAAGGTAAGATCCATGTGGAGTAATCATTCCAAGCCAGTTTTTAGTTGGAAATGGCCACATGCAAAGGCTGAAGTCAGTCTAGCCAGTTTCAGTAATTTCAGATATTAATACTTGGGGCTAATTTAAAAGGTATCTGTATAGTGTTTCAGTAATCATAATTGTTAATTCTCAACCTTTGGTTACAACTCCCCCCTCTCTGTTTTATAAAATTCCCAATCTTGGGAATAATCTGAACATTGGGTCTCTCTGGCTTCTTCATGCTGAAAAGGGGCATCCGCATGATGTAGAGAGGTGAAGTTGGTTGTCATTTTGACCTCTGGGTTCCAGGGCTCGTCTAGTATAGGAATAATTCAGAGACTTTCTGCAAAAATAAACTTAATACATATTGAGAATTATAGGATTAAATAACCACCTGGATGAAATCTATGTAAGATTAACTTTCAGAAAAACACTCTGCTCTATTTGAAATCACTTAGCCTTCAAAACTTTACATTGTTCTATTTATTTTTCCTTTTGGTATAATCCAATGTTGCCAGGGAGCCCATCCGTGGGAGCTGTCAAATCCTGCATTGCCAGGAAAAATTTCTGGAAGTCAAATCTTATTTTGCCAGGGAAAACTTTATTCCTGGGAGTCCTGTCCTACATAGGGGTCAAGGTAGTAAGAATTTGCCTTAGAGAGGCAGGCCACATTTGAGTAACAAAAAGGTTCCTTAGAGGTGACTCTTAGGCATTAATTATAGTTAGGTTTAGCTTCATTTACACAGAAATAATTTTCATGAGTGCAAGCCTCAAGCTCAAGGGCTCAGCTCACTAACATGCTTCTTTTTTTTTTTACCTTGCAGAGTTCTACTGTTTCAATAAATTAGTAGTTCCTGTTGTTTGAGAGAGTAGTAGGAATTTCCCAGGTTTAATATCTTCTTTTTTTTTTTTCATTCTCTGAGGGACTTTAAAATATCTTTCTATCTTATACCTAACACACTTTGAAATACATCAGGGTAGTACAACAATTCTCTACAGAATACCACAATCTCATTCAATATTTTAGATTCCATGTTAACTTTGCTGTTTAAATAAGCTGTCTAATCAGCTTAATTAGATAGTGCTCCACAGAAATTAAAAGAATTTTCTTGACAAAATAAATGTATTCTTGCTGGTCCCCATAGTACTTAAAGTTTTAAAATATTGTTAATACCTTGTTCCATATAACCCTATTCTCTTTAGTTTTTATTACAGCCCCATTTACCTTTTAATTGAGTCTGATTCTTCTCAGCTTCTTTAATTGGGGTGGTCTTTTAGAATCAATGGTGCTTTTTCAGTACCTTTGGAGCTGGTTAACTTTAGTTCTGAGTTCCAGGTGTTATACAGGTCCTTAAAAATTCTAGGGAACTATTAGGTTATAAACAAAGAGTAAAGCATCTTAGAACTCAGAAATAACAACTAGAGTTCAGACTTCGGTTATAAATATGACTTCTGCAAGAGTTCACAATCTAGGCCCTAATTTCCTTATGAATATTTTGAATAAAGTTTTTCTAGAGACCATTGACTACACACATACTAAGAGTTTTGTTTCATTTCACTTCTACACTTTTATCTAGATTGTTAAACAACAGGCGAAACATAACTTACAGACTCTTGCCTTGCTTTTCCTTTAAGTCCCTTTTTGTTGAAGATCCAGTGACTGCATACTCTTTTAGAGAAAATTGGAGCAAAACAGTATAACTAATAAGTTATTTTGGTTATTTTTAGAATATCACATTTCTCTAGAAGTAACTAAAACTATAACCAACAGCATCATCATGCAGATCAGTATTAGGATGACTAGACAGTGAGAACATTAAGTCTTTAAGAATTTTTATACAATCCCCAAATATGTAAGGAGATTACACACTTAATTTTTCATTCATGTTTTCTCTTTTAGAAAGATACTGTTTAACACAAAGAGAGTTCAGCAGTACCAGAAGAAAACTATTTTTTCAGCAAATTCTGAAAAACTAGGATTCCCAAAGGAATCAAAATTATCTCCCTATTATCATTGTTATCACCACTTTAGTATAATTATACACTTAGAATTTTCATATACCCCCCCTTGGAATATATTACGTTCAACACTCTAAGAATATATTACTTTAAACAATTCTTTAAAATTTCAGAATAGTAAATGTAATAGAGATCTTTACAAGTATTAAGTGTCAGAAGCAGGCAGTTAATACTGGATTTGATATTATTTTATAAATAATATTTCCCTTAGCAGTAAATATAAATCTACACATTCACAATAGTCCTAGGAAAAAAAATGTGACTATAATGTAAAACATTGTCAAAACAACATCCCATTTAAACTTTTTGCAGTTTATACAAGAATTATGAGTTTTCAGTTTTGGAATATATTTTTCCATTGTGAATTAACATATAAATATATAACATTTATTTTTATAAATGTATTTATTTTTGCACCTCACTTTTTAAAAAAATTTTATCCCCCACCCCAGCTTTTTGTGTGCTGTCTTGCTCTCTGTGTCCATTTGTTGTGCATTCTTCTGAGTCTATATTTATTTTTATTTATTCCCCCTGCCCTTGCAGCTTGCTTGCTGTCTGCTCTCTGTGTCCATTCACTGCACACTCCTCTGTGTTTTTGCTTGTCTCCCTTTTTGTTGCATCACCTTGCTGAGTTGGCTCTCCGCGGCCCTTGCGGGTCAGGTGGCACTCCACAGTGCTTGCAGGCTGGGTGGCACTCCATGGCGCCTGGGCCGGTGGCTCTCCACAGAGTGTGGGCAAGCCTGCTTCTTCACAGGGAGGCCCCAGGCCGCAAATCCAGGGCTTCCCATATGGTAGACAGGAGCCCAACTGATTGAGCCACAGCCGCTTCCCTGCAGCTCACTTTTTACAAGGTGAAAGAAGAAATTACTTTGTAACAGTTTGAAGTTAAAGATATTGTTAAGGGTTTTTTGTTTTTTTTTAAATATTCAAAGTTGTCTGGTCTGAACATTATATTTAAACAGGTCTTTATTTATCACAATGACAAATTAGTAAAATAAATTGGAAAAGACTTCCTAAAACCACAGTGACCTTGCATTTTTTTAAAACATTAAGGATAAAATAAAAGCATTCTGATAAGGCACAGATTCTTTGTTCTTTATATATATTATTTCAAAAGGGCTTTCTTATCATCTAACTTAAAACAAATTAATAATTTAAGAAAACTGTGCTACTTTAACACTTTAGTTTTTCATCAGTTTATCATTCGGCAAACAAGTTTTAGTTAGCATCAATCATAAGACGGCCTAGGATAGGTTTCTCTGGTATTACGTAATTCTTTGTTATCAATATTAACTCATAGATTCCTACTTAGTAGTGTCTTCCTAGAATCAGTGTTTTACATTGAAATTTTTCAGTTTAGAAAATACTTTAGAACTTCCACAACTTTTAATTTCCTATAATGTCTTTAAACCATTTGTAACCATATAGACGGGTTACTTCATCTTTTTTTTTTTTTTAAGATATTATTTATTTAATTCCCCCCCCGCCCCCCCTTGTCTGTTCTCTGTGTTTATTTTGCTGCATCTTGTTGTCTTGTTTCTTTGTCAGCTTCTGTTGTCGTCAGCGGCACGGGAAGTGTGGGCGGCGCCATTCCTGGGCAGGTTGCTCCCTCCTTGGCGCTGGGCGGCTTTCCTCATGGGCGCACTCCTTGCACATGGGGCTCCCCTACACGGGGGACACCCCTGCGTGGCGCGGCACTCCTTGCGCGCATCAGCACTGCGCATGGGCCAGCTCCACACGGGTCAAGGAGGCCCAGGGCTTGAACCGCGGACCTCCCATGTGGTAGACTGACGCCCCAACCACTGGGCCAAGTCCATTTCCCAGGGTTACTTCATCTTAAGACAGAAACAGTCAGCAACAGATGAAATTAACTTTCCCAAGCTCTTAACAACTTTTTGTATATAGTCATGTCTTGTCCTGCATAATTCCACCCTGATTTTATGAAAACCAGCCATTTATTTTAAGCCCAAACACACTCCTTTAAACAAGCATTCATAAGCCTTCTACTTCTTTCCATATTCACATACTCATTCTGCTCTGTGAAAAACTAGTCATTTCACTTTAGGCAAAAAATTATTTTTAAAAGATGTTTGTAAAAATAATAATTTCATTAATTATCATCTTAAAATTTTGTTAACTTATTAGTATTCATATACACCTAGGGAGATTATACCCAACTAAAATAAAATTAAAATAATGGTAGTCTACATGGAAAGTGATTTCTTTTTCATGCCGCTTTTAATTCTTCCATTTATAAAAAAGTCCAGTAAGAGTATTAAAATCCACCCTGGTTCACATAAGTTAATTAAAGGCTCTTATCTGAAGTAATTGAATCAAAAGGTACCATCTACCATAGGTTTTACACTCACAGGAATGGACTGGCTTTAAGAACATGATTCTCTAGGGTCCACCCAACTTCAAACTGGCCCAGCCATTTCTCAATTTCTATCAATCTTTTTCTCATTATGGGTCATATGTTTCTTCTTTGTATATACTTGCTAATTTTTAATTGGAGGCTGAGTATTTTCGTGATATAATGAAGTATTTTATTTTATTTTATTTTTCCTGGAAGGAAGTTATGTTTCTTGGAAATAGTTTGATTGATTTGGGCCTTGACTTTAAAGCTTTATTAGGTGGGACTAGAACAGCTGTTAATTTAAAGCTAATTTTGGACCATTACTGAGGCAAGATCTTACTGAAATCTCAATTGGCTACCCTACATTTAGGAATTCTTTCCAGTTCATATGTGGGCTTCAGCGATTTTTGAACCTACTCTTTACCAGCGTTTCATATGGTTTTTCTCATGCAGTCAAAGACTCAAGTGAAACAAACCTTCATAGGTCTCCAATTTTTCCTTTCTGCATACAACCAACTCCTCTCTGGTATTATGCTTTCTAACCCCTATCTCCTCAACTCAGCAAAATTTGCCAGATTCTCTGAATTTCTCCTCACTTTATTGTGGCTGGGAACCTCTGCATACATTCAACTGTGCACTTGCAGTGCTCACTTAGGTTATTCTCTTTCAGAAATTACTGTCCTGAGATGCCTATTGCCTAAGTCTGAAAACTGTTCTTTAATTCATTTTGGAGATTGCGTCTTCAAAAATGATGCTTGTGTGGAATTGCCTGTTAAACCCATTGTCCTGGTTTTTTTGGACCCCAGAAAATTATGTTCTTAAGCTAACCCAATCCTGTGCATGTAAACCTATTTTATATGGGCCTTTTGGTTAGATTCAATTAAGGGACTCTTTTGATTAGATCGCTTTTGATTAGGTTGCTTTAGTTAAGGCCTTTGATTAGACTGTGGGGCCCAGGGTGCATCTTAATTCTTTTACTGGACTCATATAAATGGGAGACACACAGAGAAGAGCTGCTGCCGTTTTATCCTGTCATGTGAGAGAAAATTCTAGGATCATCTATAGCTGCAGAAAGAGAAACCCAAAGAGGTTGAGACAGAGGCAGGAGGCTGGAGTCAGATGAGCAGCCTAAAAGAAGTATGCTGTTGTGCTGGATCACCCACAGCTGAGCTCAGGGAGAAACTGAACCTGAAGTAGAAAGCAGAGAGACCAGTAGACCTGTTTGTCTTGTCATGCGGTAGAAACCCACAGTCACCTTTAGCTACAATTCTGTGAGACAGCATCTCTGATGATGCCTTGATTTGGACATTTTCACAACCTCAGAACGATGCAATTTTCCCCTAATAAATTCCCATTATAAAAGCCAACCCATTTCTGGTATTTTGCTCCCCGTAGCTTCAGCAATCTAAAACACCCAAGTTCCTGTATCTCCTGATCTCAAATGTAAATGAAGTTATATTCATGCTGAATGGGTTGCAGTAATACTGGATATTTTCTCCTCAATGTGGTGGACTTTGCTGTGTTTTAATTGCTAAGAGATAGAAGGACTTATAGTTTGAATGTGTCAAGACATCCTTGATTTTGAGTCCTCAAAACCCCAGAAGGAATCTGACCCTATAGTTGTTTGGGGTGCATTTATGATACTTCTGCAGGAGCTTTGGATAAATTGACCATAAACTTCACAGAAGATTGGGAAATCCCTCCTGACAAAGATCAATGAGGAAATTCTACTACTGGGTGAAAGGAGTGCTGTGAAGGCAGAATTCGGTGACTCAGTACATAACTCTGTTCCAAAGTGTGTGGAAATAAAAATAATTCCTACTAACTCTCTTGTGTGTGTCCTAGACTTACATAGAATTTTGATGTATTGCTTCAGTCTGTGCAACATGGCCAATTGAAGACTCTGATGAGAAAAATAGTTTATGAAATTGTATTGTATGTCTGAAATCTCATTTGCTGCCTTGACATCTTTGAAAACCACAGAGACTCAAAAGGTCCAGCCATTAGTTCTACTCCCCCTACTAGTATAAAAGATTCCCTACTTGGAAGATTCTGGTGGGCAGCTGCACCCCACCCAGCGCTTCACTTCCCTGACAGTTTCTGCAATTATTCAAACAATCCAATCAGTTCCTCCAGTGGGAACCACTGTAACCTGCCTAGCATAACCCCTGCTGGTTCACTCTGCTCCCCAGTGCAGTCCAAGGGGGTCCTGTGTAGTATGTGATGCTCTGCTTCCCTGCACTGTGGATACATGTGACTAATAAATTGCCGCTGTTAATCACATCTGCCGAAGGATGGGTGTCTTGTTTGGTTATCTCATATGACTTAGGGCAAGGAAGTGAATAGGAGGTGGTCACAATGGAAATTCAGCTTAATGTTATCATTGTGTTTGAGTAAGGAATGCTTTTCATTTGATTAAATAAAATAAATCTTTTGTTATTTTCCTGTAATCTGAATTGTAATAATCAGTGTATGTTTTTTAGAAAATCACTGTTGAATTTTTAATGGTGAAGAAAATAGTGATTCTGTACTTGGTTAAAGAGCACAAACTTCATGTGTAACCTCAAATCTGTATGACATTACGATGAAAACCTTAGTCTTTTCACTTGATTAGTGTGAGTTTTTAAATTATTTCTGCCATTCAATACTAATTTTAAACATTTTCCTCAGTGGTTGAAACAGAATTTAATCTTATGTAATTTTCATGCTTACTAGACCCTTGGGGGGAAATTTTGCATATGAATTTCAGTCATTTCATTAGTAACACACACCTAAAAGTTAGTTATGATATTTTATCTGGCAATATTTTATCTTTTATTCTCCATTTTCACAAAGAATTATGTCATTCTGCTAGAATATTAAGCATTCCGAGTAAAACATTTAGTTTGTTTGTAAGCAACTTCTACTCTATGTATGAACATCATTACCGTTAACACAAGTAGAAAATTTCAAAACTCTGGGGTAGCTCACAAAAGCAATGTCTTCCAGCCTTTTTAGCATGCTTCTTAGGTTTCACCAATCCTCTTGCTGCCATGGTCTTCTATTTATTTAGTGTACAATAGAAAGAATTTCTGGAAAGCACTGAACTACTGTGAACTAAATAGCCTAAAATATGAGAGAAAGCAGAAAATAAACCATTATTTTTTAAACCTACCTAACAACTAGGTTGACAAAAGCTAACAAAACAATAGCATTACATCTAGTACTACAAAGTGGTCATAAGGCCTGGAAATGTAAGTGATTTTATTGCTTTACATCCATACATTATGGGTTCTATAGTATGTTTACTGTGTGGCCCCTCAGTGACAACATATTCTTCAGTGCACTGTACAGAACTGCAATGAACATGATGGCATTTTCTTTAATCCCAACATATGAATCTCTGATATGTTCCTTTAAATGACATGTGTCTTTAATTTTCACTGCATAAATCTTTGGCTATTATTGCATTACTCAAAAACAGTCTTCAAAGAGTTTCAAGTTGATTTAAAAAAAACAACACGTTAACTGTTTTTAGAATGTAAGGCTACCATTTATTTAACTAACTATAGTTAAACTAAATAAATTTAACTAAAATTTTAAAATATAATAATAACTTGGAATGATTACTAGGCAAATATAAAGTATGGCTTCTTAAAGTTTACTTAAAAATAAGTTAGTAATTTCCAGCAAATTACTAAGTGTTCTATCATATTACTATCATGATCACCAAGTTGATGTTTAAAAATGAGATTAATTCAATGTTTAAATGCTCTCATCTCAGAGTTTTCACAAAAATGTTTGTTTCTAGTTTTTCATGTTATGAATTGGATATGATAGTTGTGTAACCATTAGAACCATTTATCCAAGGTGGTGTGCATTTATTTTAACCACCCAATATATGGAATTTGGGAATCTCCCTTTTTCCTTAACTGGATCATAAATTTGGGATGGGAATTCATTGCACAATTCCAAACTTAAGGAGAGCTGTTTATCTTATTCCCAGACCACAGTAATTACTTTCTAGAGTGTATCCATTTAGTAAAAGGATTCAAAAGACTCTTGATGAGAAATCAGGTAGAAGATATCTATTTTTTTTCCTGATACTGTACATAAAAGGCTTAAATACAATAAGATGAGTCTGCTATATTTTCACATGATAATGTATCTGATAATGAAACCACCACAGCAGAAAGCAAGCTGAGAGCTAGAAATAAAATTGACTTCTAATAACATGACTGAGCCCTGAAGACTGTTATGACTTATATCAACCCAGGTGGTGGACATTTTAATTATATGAGTAAATAAGTTTTCTTTTTATTTGGGCAATATATATTATTTTTTGTTTTTATTGTTATTTATCACTCTTTTTTTTTTTTTGTCATTTACCACCAGGATGCTGATTTTCCAGTGCTTCCTACAGTTTCTTGCTCAGGGAAACAGGTTTAGGATTAGCCAGTATTGAAAGAGAGGTCAATATCTACTGTAAATTTGATCCATATGTAGTGGGGTCAATAACCATAGTTTGAAAACAAGTGCTAAGATAATTAGCTTTCATTGACCCTTTTTTTTTTCAAATTCTACTCAATTTATTCATTTTTTAAAAAATATTACATTCAAAAAATGAGGTCCCCATTCACCCACACTGCCCCCATCCCACCATTCCCCCCACAGGAACACTCTCCCCCATCATCATGACACATCTATTGCATCTGGTGAGTACATCTCCGGGCATTGCTGCACCCCATGGCCTGTGGTCCACACCATAGCCCACATTCTCCCACGTTTTATCCAGTGGGCCATGGGAGGACATACAATGTCCAGCATTTGTCCCTGGAGCACCACCCAGGACAACTCCACGTCCCGAAAATGCCCTTATCTCATCTCTTCCTCCCATTCCCCACACCCAGCAGCCACCATGGCCACTTTTTCCACACCAATGCCACATTTTCTAGATTATTAACCACAATAGTTCATGAATAGAATATCATTAAGTCCACTCTAATCTTTATTGTATTCCTCCTTCCTGTGGACCTTGGCTAGGTTGTGTCCATTCCACATCTATGTCAAGAGGGGGTTTAGATTCCACATGGATACTGGATGCAATCTTCCTGCTTTCAGTTGTAGGAACTCTAGGCTCCATGGTGTGGTGGTTTGCATTCTTCAACTCCATGTTAGCTGAGTGGGGTAAGTCCAATAAATCAGAGTGCAGGAGCTCAATTTGTTGAGGCTCAGGGCCTGGCTCTCATATTGTCAGTCCAGAGATTCAAATCCCCTAGATATATCTTAAACCCCAGCACCAACTACAATCCCAGTAAAGTAGCATGAAAGGCTTGTGAAAAGAGATCACATCTGAGTCCAGCTCCATCATGCAGAAACACCAGCTCCAAAGAAGGGCCAACTGACATGGCAGTGAACTCCATCTGCGATGACCATAGAACCTGTGGATCTCTTTATCCCTCAAAAGAACCAATACCTGGGGTTGTATCTACTTTATCTGTCTCTGAGACTCTGCTCAGGTGTGCATAAGGGCAATCCTTCTGACAACCTCCAGACTCTATTTTAGAGACTCATAGCCATATAAACTCATTGGTCCTTTCCATTTCCCCCTTACTTTAGGTCAAACAGCATTTTTAACTCCTGTTATTATACGTAGACAGGGATATTCTGCTGGTCCATGTTGAACCTTTAATTCAAGGTCATTTTCTAGTTACGTCATCAGCTGGTACTTGGTAGTGATCCCTCGGTGCCAGGGAGGTTCATCCCCGGGTGTCATGTCCCACGCTGGGGGGAAGGCATTGCATTTACATGCTGAGTTTTGGCTTTAAAACTGGCCACATTTGAGTAACACGGAGGCTGTTAGGAGGGAACTCTTAAGCACAATGCTGCTCTAGGCCTTGTTCTTATTTCAGGTGTATAGGCTCACAAGCATAGTCATTAGTATCAGGGGCTCACTGTTGGACCCTCATTCCTTCCTGGTCCTTGCTGTTGCACCCGGGGGACTGCTGCTGCTCCCCTAGGGACCACGACAGAGCCCCCCCCCCCCCCCGGCCAGGAACCCACTACTCCCCAGCTGTTGTTTTTAATTGTTTCCACTATGAGTATATCCAAACATTTCCATGCACCCTGGACACATGCCCTGTATAACTCCCTGTCAACCATATGTCCCCTGTCAATAACATCCCATTCTGGTATTCCTCCGCTGCCATTGTTGAACCACTCTGTGATCCAAAACTTCCTGAAAAGTGAAGCCCAATATAATGTCAGGTTCCCTTACTAGTAAAATGGAATATAGTGATAAGTTTAAAGGTTAGATATAGAATACATGTTGATTTGGAAAAATTCTACATCCTATCTTTTTCTTTTTTCTTAATTATTGAGCTTCTCTTCACAAGAGCCCTAGATCCCAGTAATTCATATATACAATATACAGTACTCCCACATATCCATTATAAAACCTTTTCCCTTCCACAGCAATAATCTTTTAATTTATTCATATCATATTTACTGAAACTGATGTACAGATATTGAGACAATAGCTTTCAAACAAGGTAACATTTGTGTTTACATTGTGGTTTATACTTTAGGGGCCCTTAAATTGATACTTCAAAGAAAAAATGAATAACTTATTTTAATAAGAGTAGGACAATACAGATGAGCTCTGTCTTAGTAATTATGGAGTAAGAGAGTGGATATCTTTCAACCTCACATCTATATCATGTCTGGCTTTCATGTTATCTTCCCTTACCAAGCTCCTGGTCTTCATAGAGATAAACTTCCACTTATTTTCTACAGGGCTAACAAAATTTTCTATTTTGGGGGAAAATTAAAGGAACAAAAGTAACCTAAGTAAAATAATTCTCTCTGTTGCCATATGTATTTGGAACTTCCAAGCATAATTTTTCCTTAGGATCTTTGAAATAATGTTGTTGGTATTTTTATATTTCATCACTTTATTTTTCCACATTTAAGACTACTGGACATTGTGATTTCATGAGTGGCTGCTTTTATTTAAGCTCATAGACCTGTATCCCAAAAAGCATTCATTTAAATTTTCCTAAGTGTAAATTGTACCTCAATAAATTACCTATGAGTTGAAACAATGCCCAGGTAATCATCTTCATCTCCAACAACATCCTCACAATTCCTCTTCATTGATGGGTGGACACGTGAGTGGAGATATTAATGATGCAAAAATGGCAGTATACTGATAGTTGTTGAAGGTGAGTGAGGGATACATGGAGATTCATTATGCTATTAGTATAGTTTGTATTAATAAACTATAAATTTTCCATAAAGTAAATATAAGCAAATACAAATACATAAAACAATTACAACAATAAACAAAATTATTTAGATATTTCAAAAGGAAATAGCAAAACTAGAAAATGCTAATCCTAAGGGTTTTCTTGACATTCCCTAACTTTGCCCTAGCTGCAGCAAGTATATGTCCAAGGTTAACTAATTTCAAGTCATGTACCCATGAGACAAGAAGTGATCATGGAAAGAGTTGGGACAACCCCATCAAACAAGACAAGTAAATCACTTTTACCAATATTTAGGGCTAAACTAGCAATATAAAAGAATGATGAATGATCAGGAAAATTCAGAATCTAAAATTCTCCTCTAGGGGCTTGATTTTAATGAATACCAGCTGTGTGAGCTCATAGCTGAAATCTAACCTCTGGGAGGCCCAGTTTAATCAATAAAATGTCAGTGATAGCTCTTGCCTCATGAGGTTTTGAGGAACAATTGTAATAATGGATGCAAGAGTTATTTGTAAAACTGAAATTGTGGTTATTATTCACTCCTATTTTTTGTCATAGGAACTTTTTTGAATAAAAATGCATAACCAGCAACTCACTTATTCTGCAATTTGTAAAGATTTCAAAATGTTGGAAAATGTCATCTCTTTTATGTAGTATTTTTCTTTTTGATTTTGTCGTTCACAGACAGCAGCAGTCAATTACTACCATAGTTCCAAATGCTTTAATGAAATCATTTTGTATGCTCAGAACAAATAACAACCTGAATTGACAATAAATAGTTGAATAAAATATGGTAAAGCACGAAGTATTTCATAAAAGTACATAAACTTCATTGTCCAATGCATCAATTTATTTATTTTGCTGAGAATGCATAAGGGAATAATAGTTTCCTTTATAAAGCATGTATATACATCATTGATTTTCTAAATTGTATTTCTTAGAAAGGAGTAGATTATAGACAGCTTTGGGGAAGACAGCTGTGATGTTGAAACACAGATGAACTTGGCACCAGAATATTTGGGCTGAAATCTTTACTGTGCTTGTTGCTAAGTATTTAACCTTGACGATTCACCTACTTTAGTTCCTTGATGTACAGAAGGATCACCATAGTCGCAACCCTGATGGCATAATTACTGCTCAGGAATCTGGTGGGTATTTCATTTATTAACATATATAGATACCTGATCAATTACACATTTTCATGACATTTAATAACTTCTAAAAGAAAATAATTACAGTATTAAGGAAAATTACCTTATATTCGACTTATTATTGCTTTCATCTCCTTCATTCAAAATGAATTTATTTTACCTGAAAATTACAAAATAGTTTGATAAATTTTGTAATGGTTTACCAAGGAGTTTGTTCTTCATGAAGGAAATAAACATTCTAATTACATTAATTCTCTACCTTCTTTGATTGTAAAATGTATAATTTTCCGTTACTTATACACTAATAGAAATTTTTTCTTGAGCAAAATGTGGTTCAAAAAAGACTTTAACTTCTGCTCAATGTACAACCCATTTTCAACAAATCCTAAGTTGTACTGGTTGTAAAATAAATAGGAAATGTGAAGAATGTTAATCTATATCTATCTATCCATCTATCTATCTATCTATCTATCTATCTATCTATCTATCTATCTATCTATCTATCTATGGTTTGAAGTTGTATGTAGCACAGAAAAACATATTCTTACATTTAATTAATTCCTGTGTATGTGAGCTCATTGTAAGAAGGACATTTTGATGAGGTTGCATCGGTTGAGGTGTGACCACCTCATTCAGGATGGTTTTTATCTTATTACTGGAGTCCTTTATGAAAGAATGAAGTTCAGACAAAGAAAGAGAAAGCC
This sequence comes from Dasypus novemcinctus, assembly GCF_030445035.2. Classification (NCBI taxonomy): domain Eukaryota; kingdom Metazoa; phylum Chordata; class Mammalia; order Cingulata; family Dasypodidae; genus Dasypus; species Dasypus novemcinctus. The sequence continues at coordinate 136,725,843 of NC_080676.1, forward strand.
ATTGCAACAAGAAGCTGAAATAAATGAAATTTGGAAGAATAGAGAAGCCAGTAGATGCTGTCATGTGCCTTGACATGTTACACAGTAACCAAGGATGGCTGGCAGCTGGTCTTTGGAAAGTATGGTATTGCCAATGTCTTGATTTGGACATTTTCCCAACCTCAAAACCATGAGCAAATACATTTCCAATGTTTAACCTGACACATTTCATGTTACTTGCTTTGAGCAGTCTATGAAATAAAACTCTATTTACCTATCTATCTTCTATTTAAAAGAAGATGTACTGAGTTTCAATGCAAGTGAATATGCAAATTAGGCATGAGGTTCTGCCTTTGCTTATGCATTATTACATATATTCCCACATTTTAACACCAAGTCGCCTGAACTACATGATATATTCATATTTTATTTGGTCTTATAATAATCTACTACTTTCAGTCATGTGTTAACTTGTCCAATTGAAATTTGTAATCTTAATTTTAATTGAAATATGTTTTAATTTCAAATTAGTAGTGGTAAGAAAGGCAGAACTGTGTGTAGTGTGATAGACCTTTAACCAAGTCATATTTGTAATAAAAATTGGAACAAGAAAATAGTTTTTGAATAAACAGTCCTAAAGACAGAAAATAGTAGTATGATTTTATGAATTACTTGAGATATGGTAGTAACTATGAAATATTTCAGTGCATTTCTCTTACCTTTTTCTCAATAACTTTAAAGAATCTTTAATTTACTCTCTCATATTGCGGAATCAAATATGTCAGCTCCCTTTATTGTTCTGTCTGTTCATGTGAGGCCCTTTATAATAGATCTAGCAAGGGGTGGGGACTCAATCTGAGTCACGATCACTGATTTAGTCCAATCAAAAGCCCTAAATCTAGTTTATTAAGTAATCTCTTAGAAGTCCCCTCAGCTGATTTTAGTGCAATCAAAAGTTATCATCCCGGAGGAAAAGATTGGTATACAAATATAGTCTTTCTCTCTTAGGGACTCATAAATTAATCTCAAACTACCACACCTTCCTTAAGGTAGAGTTGCAGGCTATAAAATGACTTAGTTGCAGTGCAGAAGTGATGCCTCCATGAAAGAGTTATTCATCCCTAATACCATCTATGATCTGATGTATCCACTTTGGTTTTATCCTGTAAAGTGCAAGAAGCTAAGATCTTGTTTATGCTGTCTATAAGTAATAAATTTTCTCAATTCATTTAGGTTCATTTTGTTCTTAATGACCAAACCCAAAAAAGTGAAAACACCCTAGTAACCACAGTATCTGTTGCTTTTGAGAGAAAACTTGACTGCTTGACAACCTCTAAATGCCATGTCAAGGAATTTAAATGCTTTAAGACTCCATGAGATTTTAAGTGTTAAAAAAGTAAAAATTTAGCAACATTTACTCTTACTTTTATTTTGTAAGTAAATCATCCATCACATTAATTCTGCCATATTTACTTCTTTGAACAAAAGACTCTGTACTATCACATCAAAAACTTTTACTTGATCTTCCTATTACTGCTAGGTGACATTCTATTTTCTGACTTATTTTTTCTAATTATTTTAGAACAATAGCCACTCCCTCCACTATCTCCTTATGCATTCTTTCCTTTAGATGCTATGGTAGTTTGAGTTGTGTACCCAGTTTGGTCTTGATCCATTTTATGGTGGATGTGGATCAATTGTAAGTAAGACCTTTTCAATATATAATTTCAGTTAAGGTGTGGCCCAACTAAATCAGGATGGGTTTTATTCTGGATTACTAGAGTACTTTATTATGCAAAATGAAATTCAAATGGAAAGAGAGGCCATGAGAAGGTGCCATCCACTTTGCCATGTGAGAAAAAGCTAAGGGCCAAAGGTTTAGCAGCCAGTCCCTGAAGGCTACAGTCTTCTGGGAGAAAGCATTGCTTTGCTGATGCCTCAATTTTGGACATGTCTTAACCTTAAAACCATGAGCCAAAAAATTCTCATTGTTTATGAAACACCTTTATATTATATTTGTTTTAGCAGCTAGAAAACTAATACAGATGCTTAAATATAAGTTCTATACCTACATTCTAATAAAAATATTTTTATAATTTCAAAATTTCTATAACATATGAGTTGTTCTTGATACTCATCTTATCATACATAAATTCTTCAGGATTTTGTACTTTGACCAGATTTTAAAAATTCCTTTCATTTATTAAATGATACTATAGTAACCATGTTTTCCTTCTTTTTAATAAAACTACCTGTTATTTTTCACTAGTTTCTCTTCCTCTTCAAGTTTTCTAAGTATTTTCTAATGTTTACCAGTCCTCCACCTTCCTTTTCACTCTCTACATCTGGGAGATATTTAGGAAATAACTATATTTCTTTATCATTTCCAGAGGTATGTAATATAAGTCTCGATAATACATATTACACCAACTATATGTAATTCTTATGCAAAGTGGTCTTCATACTTAATGACAAAGAAGGGACCTTTGCTTCTTCCCAGTATGCAGAACAGAAACTGGATTTACACACTTGAAATACCAAAGGAAAAACAATAATATATATGAAACCTATGTTTTACAAAATATTTTAGAGGACGGTGATATTTGAGAGATCAAGGATTTCTCTAAAAAATAACAGATAACCATTTGATTGTCCTAGATTACAACCTGAGAGAATTTCTGGGCTTTGGCATGAGAAAAGTAAAGCTAATTAGAAGTCCACAGAATCTGTGAGTTGAAAGATGGAGATCATATTCTGCAGAGAATAAAGTAGGTAGAGATAGCAGGGAAGTATAATGGAGAGGAAAGACCTACACAGAGAGAGTTGTCTAGTGCTACACAGAGTTTGTCCCTCAAGGTTCCTCAGAGTACTTATTATTCAGTCCATGTATGTGAAGAAACTATTAGAGGCTGATAAAATAATGCTCAGAAGGGACAAGAGGAAACAATACCTGAAACAAATTGAGCAATGGGAAAAATATCTGTTCAAATAGATTTGAAAATCTCATGCTTTAGAGTAATTAGGTAGTAGTCAGAAAGATTTTGCCCTACTACTGGAAAAAACATCTGTAGACCAAATCCTGTTTGGTTTGCCTAACAAAACTGCAAAGCAGCACTCAAATAAACCAAACTGGCTATAACTAAAATAGATGCATCTACACCCAAAAAGGAATTTAAAATATGTAGCATCAATGGCAATATGCACAATATTTGGAATGTGATTGAAAATTGCCAGGAATGCAAAGAAGCAGAAAAATGCAACTCATATTCAGTAGGAAAATCAATCAGTTGAATTAGACTGAGAATTAACATAGAGATTAGAATTAGTAGATAAATCATTAAAATAATTATAAATGTAGCACATATTTTCAAATACTAATAGATGAAAAGTGCAAAAAGAAAGCCCAAATGGATTTTATACAGATAAAAAGTTGAACGGCTGAAATGAAAAATGGATTAGATTGGTTTAATGGCATACTCTTCATTGAAGAAATATAGTGAATTTGACTATACAACCATAAAAATTATTCAAAATAAATGTATAGAAAGACTTTTAAAATTACTTCAGTGATCATTTAAACATTTCAAAGGCTGAATATACATGGAACTAGAGCCACTGAAGAAGAGAGGGCAGAACATATATTGAAGCAAGTGTAACTGTAAAATTTGTTGAAAATCCTATACCCATAGCTATTAGTTGAAAGCAACATGAAAAAAATAACGAGTCATAACCACAATCAAATAGCACAAAACCAGTGTTACAGAGAAGATATTAAAATCAACAGAGAAAAGGGATGTCATATACGAAGAAGGATGAAATTGATAGCAGATTTCTTTTCAGAAATAACAGAAAACAAAAGAGTTTAGGAGAACATCTTTAAAGTACTAGAAGTAAAATTTGTCAACCTAGAAATTTATAGACAGTATTAATAATATTTTTAAAAGAAGACAAAATGCATACTTTCTTGGAACACACAAACTGAAAGAATTAATCACCAGCATGCCATGTTACAAAAATGTTGGAAATAGATGCTATATGTAAATATTACTCCACCAAAAGACTGAAGATCATTGGAAAGGATAACTACAGGGGTAAATATATTTTCTTATTGCTTACTTCTCTTTTGATAATAATTGGTCAAAGATAATAACAATGTATCATAACTTTTATGCCATGTTATAGTAAAATACGTAACAACTGTAGAATAAAGCCTGTGAGAGAAGAAATAAGCATACTATTGTAAGTTTTTTGTACCATATGTGTATTAGTATAATATCATTAGTAGATGATAAATCAAAGATGTGTACTATAAAACCTTAAAAAACAATGAAATAATAAAACAAATTTAGCTGATATGCAACAAAGGAGACAAAAAGAATCATAGAAAATTGAAATGAACCCAATAGGTGTCAGTAAAACAGATAAAGTGGAAAACAGATGAGCTAAACCAAAAACAAATTGCAAGATGATAGATGCAAACCACACTGTATTATAACTAGGCTCAAACACATCTTTATTAATCAAAATAGGAACCATTAAAATCAACATATTTTTGCCAATGAGAAATAAGTTTGTTTTTTCCTGTAGCATAAAAATCCATAATGTGTATTAACAATCACATTAAAAGTACGGGAGCATGTAAATCTCCATGGTTGAGGACCTGCTTCACATGTACAAGGTTTAATCCCTGGAATGTCCTAAAAAAATTATTCCAATACAAGTAAAACTAAACAACAACAACAAAATAACAAAAAAGTAAATGATTTGGAATGAATGAGACTATGTCTGGAATGAATGGGACTAAGTCCTTCTACCAAACAACTATCAAACAGGAACTGTCTGAAAAAAATATTTTGAAACTTCAGAGACTTCAAAGGCTAGAAGAACACTGTGTACCATCCAGTGAAAAGTAGGATGCAGATGCTGATAAATTACAGTAAAGGAACTAAAAATTGCTCTTTCTGTGTTATGGCTACTGGTACCCAATCCCCTTGCCATGGTAGGCCACATTGAGGGCTACTCCCTAGCTGACTCTGGGGGACTAAAAGGTACATAAAAATCTTCTCATCCAAGAACAGGTGTGGGCAATTCATTCCTGTCATGGCTTTTGATTAGCAAATTTAGAACCCTGGCTCTGAGGGCAGCTATTGTTTCAACCCTCTCTGGACAAAGTCTGCAGCAGCCATTCTTTTAACCCTGCTCCAAACAAAGTTGGTGGCAGCCATTATTTGAGTTCTCCTTAAATAGGGGCAGAGGCTGTGGAGTCTTAAAGATGCAATGCTTAAGGGCTACATTTTCTGGGAAGTCCAGGAAAGCACAGCTTTGGGGATCCATTGGAGATCCTTTTGGTGCTTTTCCTGACCCCCTCCACAGAACACTCTAGAGCCAATCTGTGCCACATTTGTGGGTTCCTGACCCTGTTCTGGCTGGGAAAGGTCATCTTGGGGAAATCAGTGTGAAATAATTAAAAGTGTAAAAAATTGTAAAGGTGGATATATGATTTCCAGCTTAAATACCTGGGAGGAGATTTGTCTGTTGTGAAACAGAGGGGACAACCAAACTCCTGTAAACAAGGGAAATCCAAAACAACTGACTAACAAAAGACAAGGAGAAGACAGAGGCCTAGAAAGATGGGGAAAACCCTGCCCACTGCATTTGCCTTGGACATACCTCCTGATAGGTATAAAACAGATAGGTATATCTGTTTTATCACCAGCTGGTTGAAAAACCAAGAAGCAGACTTTGGGAGTAAATCCCAGAGTTAACATTTTAAAATATGGAAATGTACAGTTTGCCACTGTACAAAGGAGTATAAGACAAAGAAACAGGAACTGATAGCCACCTATCAGACTGGTGCACAAGCAATTGCAGTTTTACATTGTTACAATTTGCCATTTGATATTGGAATATATTCTTAAGTGAGGTTATGTTATACATCATTTAAATGTCCATTTATTGTTTTATGTTTTTTTGTTAATGACTTATTACTTGCTGTTTATTTTATATTTATTTTATATCACGGAAATGATGTTAGACAAAAAGCAAGTTTGAGTGATTTTCTTATTTGAGTTCAAAATGGGTCATAAAGCAGGAGAGACAACTCACAAAATCAGTAAATCATTTGGTCAGGAACTGCTAATGAATATACAGTGCAATGGTGGTTCAAGAAGTTTTACAAAGGAGATGAGAGACTTGAGGATGAGGAGCATAGTGGCTGGTTATTGGAAGTTGACAACAACGAATTGAGAGCGATCATAAAAGTTGATCCTCTTACAACTACACAAGAAGTTGCCAAAGAACTCAACTTAGACCATTCTATATTCATTCAACATTTGAAGCAAATTGGAAAAGTAAAAAAGCTCAATAAGTGGGTGCCTCATGAGCTGACTGAAAATTTTAAAAATCAACATTTTGAAGTGTCATCTTATCTAATGCTATACAACAACATAGAACCAATTATTGATTGGATCGTGATGTGTGATGAAAAGTGAATTTTATATGACAACTAGTGATGACCAGCTCAGTGGCTGCACCAAGAAGTTCCAAATCACTTCCCAAAGCCAAATTTGCACCAAAAAAAGATCATGGTCGATGTTTGGCAATTTGCTTCTAGTCTGATCCACAACAGCTTTCTGAATCCTGGTGAAACCATTGCATCTGAGATGTATGCTCAGCAAATTGATAAGATGCAGCAAAAGCAATGCCTGCAACCAGCATTGGTCAACAGAAAGGGCACAATTTTTCTCCACAACAAAACCCAATGGCACGTTGCACAACTAATGCTTCAAAAGTTGAATGAATTGGGTTATGGAGTTTTGCCTCATCCACTATATTCATCTGACCTCTTGCCAACTGACTACCACTTCTTAAAGCATCTTGACAACTCTTTGCAGGGAAAACACTTCCTCAAGTGCATGGAAAGATTTCCAAGAGTTCATCAAATCCTGAAGAATGGATTTTTATGTTACAGGAAAAAACAAACTTATTTCTCATTGGCAACAATATATTGATTTTAATGGTTCCTATTTTGATTAATAAAGATGTGTTTGAGCAGAGTTATAATTATTTAAAATTCATGGTCTGAAACCACAATTCCTTTTGCATCATCCTAATACAAGAAGAGGATAAAAATCCAGAAAACGTCAATGACGAAGATGAGGCCTTTTTAAAACATGATCTTAAAAACACTCAAGAGGATGAAGGAAGGACAAAGAAAGAACAAAAGGATATCAGAAAAACAATGAATGAACAAAATGACAGTTTTAGTAAAGAAATAGAAATTTTAAGAAGGAACCAGAAGATAAATACTGGAGTTGAAAACTACAATAATATAATGAAAAATTCCCTGGAAGGTTTCAAGAGAAGATTGGAACTGGCAGAGAAAGAACCAATGAACTTGAAGACAAAACACTTGAAATGAGTCAGGCTGGAAAGCAGAAATAAAAAAGAAATATTAAAAGTTAAAATAGCATAATACAGCTATGGAACACCATCAAGGTTAAAAATAGACATTTTGAATGTCCAAGAAGGAGATGAAAGATAGAAAGGGGTAAAAGGAATAGTCAAAGAAGTAATTACAAGGAATTTCTCCAACTTATATGTGCATGCTGTTGAAGATAATGTAGTATCAAACTAAATATAATTGTTATATATTTAGGATGTTTAATTTTGAACCCATGGTAAACACAAAGAAAACATGAAAAATATGAACAAATAAAAATAAGAAGGCATTCAATATGGTAGAACACAAGAAAGAAAATAAACATAAAAGTAGGATTTAAAGGCATAAGACTAATAAAGGCAAAATAGTAGACAAAGTCTTATGTTATCAGGAGTGAATTTAAATATACATGAATTAAAATACTCCAGTCAAAAGGCAGAGATTGCACGTAGTCCAATATATTAGAATTAAGAGATCAGAAATCAACCCTCACATTTATGACCAACTGATTTTTGACAAAGTGGCAAAGACCACTCAAGTGGGAATTGTCTCTTCAACAAGTAGTGCTGGGAAAATGAGATCTTTATTTGGGGAAAAAAAACCCTCAAAAACATCAAAGAATTTAATATATTATCAAACTCCTATAAAAATGGTAAGGAATTATCTTTAGGAACTCATGTTAGGCAAAGGTTTGTTAGACTTTACACCCAACAGCAAGCAAGAAAAAAGATAATTTGGGAACTCATAAAATAGTCTTTTGTTCCTCAAAAGACTTTATTATGAAAGTAAAACAATAACCTACACAATGGGAGGAAATATTTGGAAACTACATTTCTGACAAAAGATTAATATTCAGTATATAAAGAATTCCTTCAACCTAACAACAGAAAGAAAAACAACCCAATTAAAAATGGGCATAAGTCTTGAGCAAACATCTCTCCAAAGAAGATGTACAAATGGTCAGAAAGCATGAGCAAAGATGCTCAAAATCATTAGCCATCTGGGAAATGCAAATCAATGCCACAATGATATACCTATTTCACATCCACTAAAATAGCTCCTATCATAAACAAAGCAAACAAACAAACAAAAAACAGAAAATAAGCAAGTATTGAATAGAAAGCAGAGAAAGAGGAATGCTCATTCATTGCTGGTGGAAATGTAAAATGTTGCAGCTACTGTAGAAGACAGTTTGGAAGTTACTTAGAAAGCTAAGTATAGAACTTTACCATACAACCCAGCAATCCTACTACTATGTATACATTTCAGAGAATTGAAAGCAGCAACCCCAACAGCCAGATCACTTCAGCTAAACAGAGTTCTCCCTCTCTGTTTTCCCTTCTTTTCTTTTGTATTTACTAATATTCCTTCTTTTCCTGCAATTTAGCCTTTCAATTTTCCCCTCCTATTTTCATCTCTTTCCTATGTTATACCTTTGTGAAGTCAGTACAGCTAATTTGTTTTTGGTACTCTACTGATTCTAAGAACTTACGTACAAGACATCCTAGTAAGGATAAGATATTAGTGACATTAGTGATTAGATGAGAGTGTATGTATTCCATGGTGGTCAGGTAAAATTCAAGCTGGAAAACTATAGAAAACAAAAACAGAAATTTTATAGATAAGGAAAACAAAACCAAATTAGAGAAGAGGCAGGTTCAGGAATCAAACTAAAGATTTCCAACTAAATGTTTTCCTCTCCTTCCCTATAACCAATGGTACCTCTCTAACAAGTGGACTCATTTTAATTTATGCTAACATGAACTTTCTTGTGGTATGTAATAATAGAAAATGTTTTTATACCTATACAGTGTTTCATATGTGCCACAGGGTTCTGTCAAATAAATATGTATTTATCAGTTAGGTACTGTTATTAATTCTATTTTATACACAGGGAAACTGAGGCATGGGGAGGGTAATATCCTGTATGAAAGCAGATAATCTAGTACCACAGTGTGTAGCCATGTGGAGAGTACTGAGTAAAGGAGAACTGAGGTCCATTATTCAAGCAATTTAGAGAACCAGGGGCAGATCTGTAAGACAGACTTTATTTCTTATTTCCTCTACATGAGAACTTAACCTCACATACTTACTTTCCAGACTCGTTATCTAAGTCAAGAGAAAAGGGTGAGAAGACACTAAGTCGAGTTGCCTAGAGGAAACAAATATTGATTTGTGAAATTGTTACTTAATTCCAAATGTTAATTCTAAAGAAAATTAAAGATGGGAAATGTGCATATAAAACAATGCAAATAGCTGCTACTGTAATTTTCAAACACTATTCTTTGAAAACGAAGCCAACAGGACAGTGATTTTCAGAGACCCAACAAAGAAATTTAGGTTTTAGTCAATTTATAAACAAAAGAATTAATTTGAAAAATCCTTCACTCCCACATCAACCTCATCTCTTAAAGGAGTATTATTGTTATTTACTGGAATAAGAATATCAGCATCCCTAACACAGAAAAGTAAATTAAAAATCCCACAGATTCTTTTTTTTTGTCAAGATTCATAAAGCAAGTTTGCATTCAAATGAAAGTAGAGAGTAGAGCTCACTGACCTTGACTCAGTGAAAACTTTGAAAAGGTACAGAAGCTTTTATTTTTTAAAAAAGAGTCATCATAATTCTTTGAATTGCAGGAATTTTCTTTCTGGCAGCCTGCCGAAGCCCTTTCATACCAGTGAAAGTAAGCTGTGAGGCCTACATTTGATGGTATCACTCACAATAAACCTCCTGTGGTATGGAAGTTCATTTCAGATACAGATCTGCAGCTAACTTATCCAAACTTATCTGGTCAGAAAATCTTGCTGTAAATCTTTAAAAACAAGATGACTTGTGAGGTTTTTCGTAATCCTGGATTGTGTCAAGGGATAAAATGTGACATGAACAGTTTTCTCTATGGTTTCTGCTAAGATTTAGAAATAAATAATCAGGGAAATACAAGTCCATATGTGAGCAAGGATACCAAGTCTTCCCAGAGTACATAAATGTAAAAGGGATTAAATGCTGAGTACTTAGAGAAGTTATGATTTATTAACCCAAGGAATTTCTGCACATATCAAATTCATTATACCTACTTTTAGGAATTAAATAACAAAATAGAAAGAATTCAAATCCATTATATATTTTTTTAAAATCAAAATCTGCTCTAGATAAGTTGAATAAAATGTGAATACAATTCTTAAAAGAGTCACCTGATCCTTCTAGTGACCTAGTAGTGTGTCCTTGATCAACAATTCTAAGTAGAAAGATGTTAGTTTTCAAGGCTATTACTGGAGCAAGAAATTTTCAATAAAGTGGATTTATTTTGCTCTGTTTTTTCTTTTGTATAACACTCACTGAACACAATACATTTTTCAAGAAGATATCAATGGAGATATATAACAAGGCTTAGGTATTTCAGGATGATGTAATAATTGGCCAGAAAGAACATGTCTAAGTTCTTTTGAGATACTTTTAAATGCTTTAAAAATAGTCTTGATAATATATCAAGCATCCCCTCCTCCACAGTGAAGCAGAAATTTCTAGCTCCTACTTTCAGCTCTTAGATTTATTATACACTCATGAAGAAGTCATCCTCTTCCTGTCACTCTCTTCTTGAGAGATTTTGGGCAAAACATAAGTCTCTCTTGACAGTTTAGCCATCTATAAAATGAGGGGGTTTGATCAGATTCTTTCTGTGTCTGGTAACTGTAATATATGATCTGCATTATTTCTACAGTATTTCCTTCAGTTTTTCCTACTGTCATGGAGCATTTACTACATGCTAGGCTATTTCATATTATCTATTAGACACAATACAACCCTAAACTGTTTTAAAATCCTTTTTTTTTTAGAATAGAATACTGAGGCACAATAAGCTTAATGACTTGCCCAGCCTCATGCAGATAATTAAAGATAGAATAGCAATGTGACTTATTTAAATAAAAATCTTGTATTCTTTCACTGACTATACCCTGTACAAGTATATATTGTACAAAATATTTGAAATTTTAAATGTCATATGTGATTGTAAGTGTGTTAATTACATCAAATATACTTGAGGAATTTAAAAGATCTTGTGTATATCTATTAAGAAGTTATAATATTGGCTTAAAGAGAAAATAGAAGTCAAAGCCTGGCTCTGATAAGTCAAGGAGAAGTAATAGACAAGAAAACAACTGCTTCTAAAGCACAGAGGTTTACTTTTGAAAGTCTTTATTTCCTTGTACTAAAACCTTGGTTTACATATAGATTCCACAAATGCAATAAATAGTTTAATAATTATTTCCTTAATTAAATAGTATGCATGATCATAGTAAAAAATATACAATGCAAAATAGATCACAGAAAAGAAGGAATTTATCAATATTTTTTTCAATACAGTTACTTTTACAATAATGGTAACCAATAAAATATCTAAAAACTCAGTGGCTTAAATTAAAATCATACATTTTGTTCATTTATCTGCAGGCTAGCCAGGGTGCGGCTACTCAAGGCTGAGCAGTGATGTGCTTGGTTATAAGCTATAGAATTGGATCTGGGTTTGCTTCATATGTCTGTCATCCCTCTTGACACATTAGGTTAGGAAACACATGTTCTTTCCATGGTGATGGTAGAAGCACAAAAGAGTAGGCAGAAACATTAATTTCCTCTTCTTAGATATGTGGCTCAGAAAGTAGGCATCATCCTTTCCACCCACATTCTCTTAAGCAAAGCCAGGCCAAGTCCTACATAAGTGGGATGTGAAATAAAATATGCCTCACATGGGAGAAACTAAAGTTATCTGTAATAAGAGGTCTTAGCTTTTCATAAAATAATAGAGAAAATAGTTTTTTACCATACTGTAAGTAAAGACTAAAGTACTAAAAATAAAGTTCATTTAATATGTTATAAACTGCAATGGAAGTGTTTAGAAAGTGTATAAAAATTAAGAGATAAGCATCTATATTGTCAAACTCTCTTGTGCATTCAATCCAGGCCCCCAGTATCCTGCATATCGAGTTATTGGCTAGGTCAGTCACTGCAACCCATAAAATAATAGAGGTGTCTACAACATCTCTGGACATTTTCCTGAAGTGGATGGAAAGTATGTTGCAGTTTCAGACTCTTGTAGCAGCCAATGATGATGACTCGATATGGTCAGATTTAAAATGGACATTGCCTCTAGACTTGACTCTCTTTCATAGTACTGAAGGAAACAGTGGATTAGGTGGGTAGAATGCTGGAGCTTCCCTCCAAGGACCAACAGTGCTGCAGCAGGCTGGCTGTGTGAAGGACATACCAAGTGGAGCAATAATTACCAGGATAATGTGAGTAGAACTTAAATAAGTACAAATGGCATTAGAGACTGCTTCCATGGAGAGACAACATATATGCTATCGCAAACCTGAAACTTAGATCAATTAATTGCAGCTCAAAGAGAAACTGCTGTACCTATATGCATGATAAATATATCTCTTCTATTATAAATCATATGAAAAAGAATATTGAACATATTAGTAGTCTTGATAAACTTAATTTTCTAAGTTTGTTTCTTTCAAAATCAACATCTTCCAGAATAAGGTATTAGTCATGCACGTATCTCATCCAGTTCCAACCATGAAGCCAGACCCACCTTCCCTCCATCTCAATAGAAGAGCCAGAGATTTTCACACCCCGTCATGCAGGGACAACTGCCCCTAGCCAGCAGGAAAGAGATACAGAAGAATAACCATCACCCTTCAGTTGACCCTTAAGAATAAGGATATGAACTCTCTGAGGGGAAGTTATAGCATGTTAGTATAGGAAACAGGGAAGGTGGCTGGTCAGACTAAAGCCTTTTGAAGACCCTAGTCACAATATCCAGTTTGAAAGTCCCAGGCTCAAAAGAAGTCTTGGATAACTCCAAACAGAAAGGCCTCCCTACGTCCCTGAAAGCTAACAGGAAAAGATAAAAAGGTAACCAATCTAGACAGCAAATAGCTGGGGCTCTACATGCATCTATGTGACCTCTCCTTATGCCTAAACTAGTTTTTGTTGTCACCATAGAAAACTCAGAGAAATTAAAAAGACAAAACTGCATGGTATTAGAACCTGCCTCATAAAACTTCCCTACCTGGTTCTTTGTTATCTATTGATGAAAACATTGCTTGTATAATCTTAGACTAGAACAATCTGCCTTAGACCTTAACTCCTGCAAATTGGACAGCATGGGACACCTTGCCAGCATGGCAGAATATGACTCATTACCAAGCTTGGAATGAGACCTTTTAAGAGCACATACAGCACATTGATAAATTAGCTATTGATCCCCTATCTAACTGGTTTAATTCCCTTTCTTTGTCCTGATGACGTGTCTTTGTAAGTCTACTAGCTTGTGGTGGAGGAGTCTTAGCACTCTGTTGTTGTTGTACTGTTCTGAGATGTGGATGCAATGTGTGTCCTATGGGCAAGGCAGACCGCTACATAGGGGTGGATTGTGGGAGTCCAGTGGGTCACCTCCCTAAGGGAAATTCAGTCCATAGTACCCAGCTGTCTGCATGCCCCAGGACACAATTTAAAATGTAGCAAACCTTCTCACAAGGAAACAATATACAGATGGTATTGTAGACTGTAATTTTCTCCAGGCTGTGCAGTTCCTTCCTACAATAACATCATGAGCCCTCAATAATGGGCTTCATGTGACCCTAAGGGAAACTCTGTTCTGAAATGTTTTTCTTCTGAGACCCTATATAGTGCCCCTTATTTTCCCACCTCTTTGCAGAGTGCAAACTTCATTCTCTTAACTGCCACCTTCAGAAACACTCTCCTCTCTGTAAGTCACAATAAACTTATGCCTGACGTGCCAAGCCCTCTGGTCTTGCAACCTCCCAAACCTTTGCCTTTCAGGAGTGGAGTTATAATAGTTAATACAGAAGGTGTTAGTAAGAACAAAGATCCCTATCACCAAAGCATCTTTTTTTAAAATTTTCAATATAAAGATTATAAATTTAGTGTAGAACAACTTTATCCTATTGAGATTAATGTAGATATAATTTCTAAAGAGATATGTTTGTTTTATTGAGTTCAAGGGAACCATTTTACTGTCTCCATATATAAATCCTTTGATTATAATATAAAAACTTTTAGATTTTATTTCTTTTTCCCTCTTCCATAGGCAAAGCTTGGTAAGTTATTTCAATAGTCTGTTCTCAATTTGGCAAGAAACATCCACATACATTTTAATAGCATCATCTTAAAAAATTTAATAATGAACTTATCCTTCTATAGAAGAAAATGCCATAAATGTTTTAACTTTATTATTGGTACTCAGTTTTAAATATTTGAAGTCATTTGCTTTTGCACTTCCACATTGCAAAGTATAGCATTTCTTCAGTGATTGATTGCTTACATCTGTCTATCTGGCTATCTGGCTATCTAGCTACCCATCATCCATCCATCTATTATCTCTAACCAACACATATATATATATCCATTCCCATGCTTATATATTAATATTAATAGAACTTGGCTTCCTAATATTAATAACCACTTGATATGACTAAAAATTTATTTCTATATGTTGTTATCAATTCACATGTTAAAAGCAGTCATTTTTAACACAGGAAGAAAAGCATTTTAAGAAAAAGGAAAAATTTGTTTAGATGGAGATTGCTGTAAAGTGAAAAATGTGTGTGTTTCCTCCTCCTTTTTTCTAAATAAGTCATATATTATATAGCCAAATATCTTATTTTTGCTTTACCAATCTCTACTAGTATTCATTAAATTGTCCCTCCTCTTACTACTTCTTCAATTTATCATTATTTTGTTCCACAGATCCTTTGCCAGTCAGGTGAAAAACATGTACCTTTTACTAAGTCCACATTATATTGTGTATTTTTGAATAAATATATCACACCTGAACCAAAACATCCCCACAAGAATAATTGTTTTTTGAATTTCAATTCAAGCTCACAGATCCCCTGGTTAAAACCCCCTGACTTAATGTATCACTATTTCATTTAAAAAATAAAATTAGCACTCAATATAAATTCAAATGTGTACTTAAGATTTGTTTTATTGGTGCCAACTGTCAGCACAGTTTTCTTGATTAAAGTAGAAAATTTGTTCATTTGTAAGACATGATCATTTGTTGACCAATTTACAGAAAATCTAATATGTTACTTTGATAATATTTCTTGCATTGAGAAAAGTGAATGAGAGAATTAAATTAAAATAGGAAAGTATTCTTATGACTTATGCATAATGGATAAAATTCACAGTTTATGTCAATCTGTGCTTAAGCTAGATAAACTATTTTTCTATTGATAGGTTTGGCAGGGGGAGGCTATATATCTGTATTTAACCCTGTAGTTTTTCACACTGTCAATGATTCTGTAATTGGTTTTGTTTAAATTTAATATTAATGATATCTAGGTTCATACTAGAGGATCTGCCCAAACATTTACTGTCAGCCCATGATCTATGAGTTTTCCTATGGTGTTCGGGAAGCTTTTTAGTATGTATTTTGAATTCTTGCTTCATAGGTTTATGTGTAAAGACCTTACAATATCTTTACCCTATCACCTAATTATTTTTAGAATGTGTTTATATATACAAGGAACATCATTAGATATTATTTGAAGTTTATCAGTAGCATATGAGGATCTTTATTTAAACTAGATAATATACGTATTAGCAAAAGTGGACATAGATAAAAGGAGCATGTTACAAAGCATGGGAAGAAAAAGAAAATGCGAAGATTGAATGAAATGACATCATATTCAAATATTATATTTTTATTTATAATTATACATTAGCTATAAGTAACACATCATTTAATGTTATAATAGTAGAGATCCATTTTTATTTTAAAGTTATGTTGCAGTTAAGGACAAGAGATATTCAGAAATTTAGCCACATGCCAAAATTTTAAAACATAGCATTATTATCCTAAAGCCAATTTTTATCCCCCCTGTGGAAATTAAAATCTTAACACAGCTTGTAATATTATCCCCATTACCTTTCCTTTTAGCTTGTATTGGTCTCCCACATTATTCATTCATGCAGCATGTAATTTTATTAACAGCTTACTATGTTTTTGGACAGTGTGTTTGGTTTTGAGTATAAATCATGAAAAAATAGAACATAACCCTGCCCTCATAAATGTGATTAATGAAATAAGGGAGATTGGATTTACAACAATTAAAATGATTTAGCAGATTTGCTTTGGGATTCCTTTCTCTACTTTTGACACATAGCACCTAGGACACTTTGGAGAATCATTTTTTCTATTTTATTTCCATTTGTACAGTCATATTTTAGTTTTTTGAAGGTTTTGTATTTTTTGTTTCCATTTTTATTCATTTCTATTCTTACTTGTATTATTTTTCTCTTTACTTCGTTTGCCTTTATCATTTGTTCTTATTTTATGGTATTTGTAAAGTTATATTAATTTTTAAATTTTCTCATTTTTATTATATACATTTTAAAAATATATTTTTACTGAAGTATATCATTCATACACGAACATGCATAAACAGTAAGTGTATAGTAAAGATTGTGGGCTTACAAATAAACATAAATAACATCATACAGAGGTTTCTTGTATCACTCATTTACCAACACTTTGCATTGTTATGAAACATTTGTTACAAACTATGCAAGAACATTGTCAAAATATTACTATTAACTAAAGGCTCTGCCTTATATTTGGTTGTATTTTTCCCCCAACCCACCCTATTTATTTATTTTTTGTTACAGAATTGTGAACTTGCAAAACAATCATACACATGTATAGAATTCCCATGCAACACCTTTTAACCAACATCCTACATCGTGGTGGAACATTTGTTACAGATTATGAGATAATATCACCAGATAACCAACCATGGTAAATAGTGTACATTTGGTACGCTTTTTTCATACACCTCCATTATCAACGCAGTACATCCTTGGCATTGATGCAAGAATATTATAGTATTGCTGTTAACCACAGTTTATAGGTCACACCAATTGTAGTTTTACCATGCTTCTCCACATTCTTACCACCTTGCAATAGTTAGGTGCATTTGCTCCAGCTTACAAAAGGACACTCTTGAATGTGTACCCTCAACCACAATTCTTATCAACCTCTAGGTTCACTGTGTTATTCAGTTTCTAAGTTATACTTCAGCTTTCAGTTGACATTTACTTCAGACTACCCTTTTCAGTCACAACCCCAATTATCAACCAGCTGCTGCTCACTATATCATGCTACCATCAACTCTATCCATTTCCACACTTTTACAGTCAAGTATTTATTCTTCATATTTAGTTCATATTAATGAGACCATGCAATATTGTCTTCTTGTGCCAGACTTACTTCGCTCAGTATAATGTCTTCAAGAGTCATCCATGTTATCATATATGCCCAATTTAATTTCTTCTTACTACAATATAGTATTCCACCACATGTATATACCACATTTTGTTGATCCATTCATTGGTTGATGGACACTGGGTTGTCTCCATCTTTTAGTAATTGTGAATAATGTCGCTATGAACATTGGTGTGCAGATGTCTATTCATGTCACAGTTTTTAGTTTTCATGGATATATTCCTAGTAGAGGAATTGCTGGGTCATATGGCAGTTCTTTATTTAGCTTCCCAAGGAACTGCCAAACTGTCTTCCACAGAGGCTGCACCATTTTACATTCCCACCAACAGTGAAAAAGTGTTCCTATTTCTCCACATCCTCTCCAGCACTTTGTTTTCTGTTTTTTTTTTTTTTTTAGTAATGGCCATTCTATGCAGTGTTAGATGATATATCATTATTGTTTTGATTTGCATTTCCCTAATAGCTAGTCACAGGGAATGTTTTTTTCTTGTCCTTTTTTGGTCATTTGTATGTCCTCTTTGGAGAAATGTCTATTTAAATCTTTCTCCCATTTTTAAATTGGATTGCTTGTTCTTTTATTGTTGAATTGTACAACCCTTTATATAGAATGGAAATCATTTTCTCCCATTGAGTGGGCTGCCTTTTCACCTTCTTGATGAAGTCCTTTGAATCACAGAAGAATTTAAGTTTGAGGAGATCCCATTTATTCATGTTTTTTTCATTGCTTGTGCTTTCAGTGTAAGGTTTAAGAATTTACCACCTACCACCAGGTCTTGAAGATGTTTCCTTATATTTTCTTCTAGGGTTTTTATGGTACTTACTTTTATATTCCTGTCTTTATCCATTTTGAGTTCATTTTTGTATAAGGTGTGAGATAGGGGTCTTCTTTCTTTCTTTTGTCTATGGATATCCATTCTCCCAACACCATTTGTTGAGTAGAGTGTTCTGTCCCAGGTGGGTGGGTTTGTCAAAAATCACTTGGCCATAGATGTGAAGGCCTATTTCTGAACCATTAATACATTTCCATTGGTCTGTGTGTCTACTTTTATGCAAATACCATGCTATTTTTACCACTGTAGCTAGGCAATATGATTTAAAGTCTGGAAGTGAGAGTCCTTCAACTTCACTTTTCCTTTTTAAGATGTTTCTGGCTATTTGGGGCTGCTAGCTCTTCCAGATAAATTTGATAATTGTTATTTCCATTTGTTTAAAAACTGGTGGTGGAATTTTTATTGGGATTGCACTGATTTTGTATATCAATATCAGTGTCGGTAGAACAGACATCTTAATGATATTTAGTCTTCCAATCCATGAGCATGAAATGTTCTTCCAATTATTCAGGTCTTTTAAACTTTCTTTTAACAGTCCATTATAGTTTTCCAAATACATGTAATTTACATCCTTGGTTAAGTTTATTCCTAAATATTTGATTATTTTAGTTGCTATTATAAATGGAATTTTTTTCCTGACTTCCTCTTCTGATTGCACATTACAATTATATAGAAACACTACTGATTTTGCACATTACTTTTATATCCTAACACTCTACTGAAATTGTTTATTAGCTCTAACAACTTTGTTGGAGATTTTTCAGGAATTCCTAGATATGGGATCACATCATCATATCATCTGCTAATAGTGAAAGTTTTATTTCTTCCTTTCCAGTTTCAATGCTTTTTATTTATTTTTCTTGCCTGATAATTCTAGCTAGAACCTCTAGCACTACATTAAGCAACAGTGATGACAATGGGCTTTCTTGTTTTGTCCTTGATCTCAATGAGAAAGCTTTCAGTCTTTCACCCTTGAGTACAATGCTAGCTGTGTTTTTTTTTCATATATGGCACTTATCATGTTGACAAAGTTTCCTTCAATTCTTATCTTTTGTAGTATTTCTTAGTTTTTATTAAGAAAGGATGCTGTATTTTGTCAAATGCCTTTTCTGCGTCAATTGATAAGAACATGTGATTATTCTTCTTTGATTTATTAATGTGGACTCTTATGTTGATTGATTTGCTTTCGTTGAACCACCCTTGCATGCCTGGTATAAAACCCACTTAATGATAATGAATAATTCTTTTAATATGTTGTTCAATTCAATTAGCAAATATTTTATTGAGGATTTTTGCATCTGTATTCATTGGAGAAATGGGTCTGCAATTTTCCTTTTTCATAATTTCTTTATCTGGCTTTGGTATTAGGGTGATATTGACTTTATAGAATGAGTTTGGTAGCATTCATTCTTGTTCAATTTTTTGGAAAAGCTAAGTAAGATTGGTATTAAATTTTCTTTGAATGCTTGCTAGGACTTCCCTATGTAACTGCCTGGTCCTGGGCTTTGCATGTGGGGAGCTGTTTGATGACTGTTTCAATCTCTTACTTGTGTTTGTTTATTGAGGTCTTCTATTTCTTCTAAAGGTAGTGTCAGTTGTTTGTATATTCCTAGGAATTTTTCCATTTCATCCTCATTGTCTAGTTTTTGGCATAAAGTTGTTCATAGTATCCTCTTATGATCTCTCATTTCTATCGAGTCAGTGTAATGTCCCCATTTTCATTTTTTATTTCATTTACTTGCATCTTTTCTCTTTTTTTCTTAGTCAGTCTAGCCAAGAGTTAATCGATTTTGTTAAACTTCTTGAAGAACCAACTTTTGGTTTTGTTAATTCTCTCTATTGTTTTTCGGTTCTCAATTTCAGTAATTTTTACTCTGATCTTAGTTTATTCATTCTTTCTACTTGCCTTGGGATTAGTTTGCTGTTCTTTTCCTAGTTCCTCCAGCTATGTGTTAGGTCATTGATTTTAGCTCTTTTTTTCTTTTTTAATTTAAGCATTGAGTGCTACAAATTTTTTTCTCAACACTGTCTTTGTTGCATCCCATAGGTTCTGATATGTTTTATTCTCATTGAAATTCATATTGAGATATTTATTGATTTCTCTTGAAATTTCTTCTTTGGGCCACTGATTATTTAAGAGCATACTGTTTAATCTCCATATAGATTTAAATTTTACCATTTTCTGCTGCTTACTGATTTCCAACATTATTCCAATTTGATCAGAGAAAGTGCTTTGTATAATTTTAATTTTGTTGAATTTACTGAGATCTGCTTTGTGACCCAAATTATGGTCTATCCTGGAGAAAGATCCATGAGCACTTGAAAAGAATGTATGTCCTGCTGTTTTGGGGTGCAATGTTCTGTACATAATTAAATTTAGTCCATTCATCACATTGTTCAAACTCTCTGTTTCTTTATTGATCCTCTGCCCAGATGTTCTATTCAATGCTGAGAATGGTGTACCAAAATCTCCAACTATTATTTTAGAGATAATAGTTTTGCCAGTGTTTGCCCATGTGTCTAGGGCAATCCTGGTTAGGTGGATATATATATATGACTATTATTTCTTCTGGTGAATCATCCCTTTTATTAATATGTAATGTCCTTCTTTGTCTCTAATAACAGTTTTTCTCTTAAAGTTTGCATCATCTGATATAAGTATAGCTACTGCAGCTTTCTTGTTTGATTACTGCATGTATAGAATATCTTTTTCCAACATTTCACTTTCAATCTATTGTTATTCTTGGTTCTAAGGTGGGTCTCTTGGAGACATATAGATGGCTCATATTTTCTTATCCCTTCCACCAGTCTGCATCTATTGATTGAGGAGTTTAATCCATTGCCATTCAATGTTATTACTGTAAAGGCAGTCCTTATTTCATGCATTTCGATTTTTAAAAATATTTTATTATTTATTTTTTCCCTCACCTTTCATTGTCTGTTTTTTGTGTCCATTTGCTGTGTGTTCTTCTGTGTCTGCTTGTATTCTCATTAGGCAGCTCTGGAAACTGATCCTGGGACCCTCCAGAGTGAGAGAAAGGTGCTCATTCTTTTGTGCCACCTCAGCTTCCTCATCTTCTGTGCCTCATTATCGCTCCTCTGTGTCACTTTTTGTTGCATCATCTTACTGTGCCAGCTCTCCACATGGATCAGCACTCCTGCACAGGGCAACACTCTGCAGAGGTCAGCATTCTGTGGGGGCCAGCTTACCTTCACCACAAGGCACTGCCTATTGAACCCTGGGCCTCCTATGTGGTAGATAGGAACCAAATTGCTTTAGCTACATCTGCTTCCCCATACAGTTTGATCTTTGCATTTTATCTGCCATTTTATTTTTGTGTCTTAGTTACTGTTAGTGATAAAGTCATCATTTCTAGACTCTCTTCCAAGCCTGTCTCTTCTGTCTTCTCTTTTCAGGCTGTAACACTTCCTTTAGTATTTCCTGCAAATCTGATCTTCTTGTTATAAAGTCTCTCCATTTCTGTTTATCTGTGAATATTCTAAACTCACCCTAGTTTTCAAAAAATCTTGTCTGATATAAAATTCTAGGCTGGCAGATTTTCTCTTGCATTTTCTTAAATACATCATACCACTGCCTTCTTCCCTCCATGGTTTCTGATGAGAAATAGGCAATTAATCTTATTCAGTATCCTTTATATGTTATGAATTGCTTTTCTCTTGCTGCTCTCAGAATCCTTGTCTTCAGCATTTGGCATTTTGATTAGTATGTGTCTCAAAATTGGTCAATTTGGATTTATTCAGATGGGAGTATGTTGTACTTCTTCAACATGGATATCTATGTACTTCCATAGAGTTGGGAAATTTTCCACCATTATTTCTTCAAATATTCCTTTTGCCCCTTTTCCCTTCTCTTTTCCTTTGGGGATACCATGACACGCATGTTTGCACATCTCTTGCTGTCATTTACTTCCCTGAGACACTGTTCATTTTTTTATCATTCTTTTCTTTATCTGTTCTTTTGTATGTTCACTTTCAGAGGTCATGTCTTCAGGTTTATTGATACTTTCTTCTGCTTCCTCAAATCTTGCTGTTATATGCTTCCAGTATATTTTAAATTTCATTTATTGCATGTTTCATTTCCATAAAGCCCGCTATTTTTTCTATGTATTCTTTCAAAGTCTTCTTTGTGTTCTGCTCTGTCTTCTTAATATCCTTAATCTCTTTAGCCATCTCATTGAGTTTATTAAGGAGATTCATTTGAAAATCTATGATTAGTTGTCTCAACTCCTTTATGCCATCTGCAGGCTTATCTTGTTCCTTTCACTAGGCCATATCTTCCTGTTCTCGGTATGCATTGTAATTTTTTGTTGGTTTTTTTTGCATCTGCTTACTAGATGCATTTATTCTGGCTGCAGTTTCTCCCTTTAGTTTAGGGCCTTCTTGTCTTTTCTCCCTTGCTTGTTGTGTAGTAGGGGGCAAGGATGTAGTTGGTGCTGTAGCTATGGATGCTGAAGCTGCCCACATTATCCCAGGTATTAATGAAACTTCTCCCACCTTTCTTTTCTATCAGGGGTAGGGAAAAAGCTGTAGCCATGCATAAGAATCCAAATTGGGCAGGACAAGACTAGTTTTCCCAGAGAAACTGGTAAAGCTTCACACCTCTTCCTCCCCTACCTTGGACAGGGATGGTGCCATAGTTGTGGGCAATTATCTATGCCCTGTGGGTTCAAATGACCACACTTGCCTAGGTAAACTGATGTAGCTCTAGACCCCCTCACTGCAAAGCATGGGAATGGACCCTCTGAAATGCCCACCAATCTAATCTGTGTGAGCCAAATATGCCTTCACTTTCCCTGAGAAACTGAGGGATTACTGTCACTTCTGCCCTTTAGGGGATGGGAACAGAACCACCAATACCCAACAGTTCAGTCCCTGTAGGCTGAAAGTACCTGCTGCCATAGCCCAGAAAGGCTGAGGAAGCACCATTCCCCTCATATCCTATTGGGTGGCAGGGATGGTTCTACAGGCACTGAACAGTTCAGTCTCTTTAGGCCAAGATTACCCACCATTGCCCTGAGAGACTAAGGAAACACTGGCCCCCTGTTATCCTATTAGGGCACGGGGTTGGATCCACAGTCTCCACCAGTCCAGTCCATGCAGGCCAAAAGTTTCTGCCCTTGCCCACAAAAACTTTGGAAACAACAGCCTCTCCTTTCCTATTGGAGAGTGAGGGTGTATCCACAGGCATCCACCAGTCCAGGCTCTGTGGGCTAAAACACCTGCAGTTATAGGAGAGGCTGGGCAAACACAGTCCATCTCTTGTCCTATTGGGGATGGGAGTGGAAACACAGGTGCCCAATGGTCAGGTTTGTGCAGGCCAAAACTGCCCCCTAAAGTTGCCCTAAGAGGCTGAGGGAACACAAGCCCCCTATCCTGTAGGGAGACAGAAGTGGGGATGGATTCAAAGGTACCCAACAAACCAGTTTGTGTGGGTTGAAAACTTGTGCCATTGTCTGGAGAGGCCAAGGATACCCAGCACCTGTCCTATCTTATTGGGTGCAGGCATGCAGCCCAAGGTGACTAACTGTTCAGTCTGTGCCAGTGGAGAGCACTTGCAGTTGCCTGGAGGGCCTGGTACGGGTCCCACCAGCTTTCTCTCTGCTGGATGTGTGCCTGAAGCCCATGCTAGGGCTGCAGTCTGATCTTGGTGGAAAAAAGTCAGTCCCTAGCTTCACTGGATTTTCAGTCAGTGAGCCTTCCCCTCATGCCAAAAGTGGAGTCAAAATGGTGGCTCCAGACTATTTCCCACTTGGATCGGCTGAAATTTTAGCTGTTTCAAGGATTACACCTTACCCAGCCAAGGCCACCAAATCAGTAGCTGAGGTCGGTGGTCAATGGTTTCTTCCTCCACTGTTTATGGGAAATGGAGCTTCTAACTTCAACCATGGAATAACTCCTGAGGTGGCTTGCGCTGCTAGAGTAGAATGGATACTGGCCTCTGCAGCGTGGCTTGAAGTTTCCCAGAGAGGTGGTGCATGTCCTCCCAGCTTCCTCCCTGCTGGAGGTAGGGCTGGGGTTTAGGTTAGACTCGCAGTCTAATCTGGGTGAAAAGAAGCTACCAGCACTGTGATTTTCAATCAGGCTGGCTTCCCCTTATGGCAGGGATTGTGTCAAAATGGTGGTTACTGGCCTCCTTCTGTCCTGGACAGCCTCACAATTTGGCTTTTCCTAGGAATATACTTTAGCCTGCTGGATTTACTAATCAGTAGCTGAAGTCAGTGCCTCACCATATCTTCCTTCCCCATTTTTTAGGAAATGAAGCTTCCAACTCCAGACACGAATAGCTCCTGTGGTGGCTTGCACCATGAACACTGACCTCCATGGTGTGCAGGGCTCTGCTCATGAATCTTCTCTGCAGATGGGCAATCTTCTCCTTCCACACTTTCAAGGACGTTGCTGGATACTCTTCTGGTCTCCTGCAGCTACCCAAATAGGTGTTTTAGGTGGCTCTGGGTGATTACTAACTGCCCTGTAGCAAGAGGTGACTCTAGTAGAGCCTAACTCTGTTGCCTTCGTTTCCCTTATTACACACATTTTAAATGATAATTCATACTACCATGCTAGCTGAATCTGTAAGCATTAACATGGTTTATTTTTGTGTTTTCAATTGTAAGCATGTCATATTTTAATAAATTTAACTTTCTTTGATTCATGTATCTTCAAAGAGTGTTTTTCAATTTTAGTTTCTAATTTTAACTTCCAATTGCACATATTGATTTGCAATTCTCTTCTGATTTCTAATTGTATTGATTTTTGGTAAAGGCAAATGATCTTTATTATATCCATTCATTGAGGTTTGGATACTCCCTTAATTACTCTGATATCTAGTCACTTTTGAGTACATTTTTAAAGGTGTGCTTGAAAACAATGTGAATTATCTAATTTTGGGGAATGGGTTTTATACACACATAAACACATGTAAGAAAGTTTCTTAATTGCATTTTAAAAATTCTCCATAGGCTTGACTGAAATTTTACAATATGTGTTGTAACTGTTCCACTATTATCGTGCTATGGGTTTATTGATTGTGCTCTGTTAATTGGAATGTATAACCAAATGCATGATATTTGAGATTTAATTTTTCTCCGCTGTCCTACTGCTTCTCTTTGAAAGCTTTATCTTTGCTCAAAATTTTAATTCTTTTACTTATTCTAATGCAGATTCCATTATTAAGTCATCACTCATTCTACATTCCTGTGTTCCCAGATTTTTTACTTTGGCTTTCCTCCCAGCCACAATTTCATCTCTCTGTTTTACATTACTCACATTAGGGATGTTTCAGTAAAAAACAAATCTGCCATAAGGCCCCAATCCTGTAGTCACTCTATCATATTTGCTTCTAAAAAGTGTTCTACTTGGCAGATCCAAACAGTTCCACTTTCACCTAGGGTTCAGGCCATTTGTAACATAGAGAGAAGACAAAGATCCATAAGAAATATTTTATCTTGTTTTCTTATTGAACAATTTATATCACACTCAAAATAACTATGCAATCTAACATTTAATTGCCTTTCAAATGTTCACAATCATAGTTACCTAATATTAGCAATTATTGATTGCAGAAAGGTAGTCAAATTAGGACATTTTTGTCAATATTTTCTGTCCTTTCCTGAATTTGGAAAATTTCCTTAACATTCTCTTGTCCAGGGAACCAAATGAGGTTATCTTCACTTTTTCTCTAGTTGAATTGTTTTATCTCTATAATATCTTTAAATAGAAGATATAAATGTCTTATTTCAACTGAAATATTCAATGTGAATATATACTTTTAATTTCAATTATGGAAAAATTATGTTTCCAATTCTTGTTCCATTTGTTATAGAATGATAAATGTCTTTTTCTGTTTAATTTGAAGTCTTTTAGACAGTTCTTTACAAAATTTCTTGACAGAAATCAAAGCCGTTTTCCAAGTCAATATGAATAATTCCTGAGGCTTTTCTTTTGTCAAACTGATATTCTCATTTTCATTATTAATTTTGTTTCAAACCACTAAATGTTTTCCCCAAAGATATCTTTCTTTTTATTTCCTTTTATGTGCAAAATTCCTACCCATGCTATGCTCTTAATTTTCTTTAACATTGTAAAATAAAAGAAATATGCTGTAAAATTTCCTCCATCATTCTCTGAATTCTGCTGTTAACTGCTTCAAAGTGGTAAGCAAAGCTATGCAACTCTTCCTAGGTGGTTTCTCATTCAATCAATCAATGAATTGGCCTTTCAGTCCCACCTGTCTTCTCCCTTTCTCCTTCCTTACTTCCCTTTCTTTTATCTTCTTCCTAAATCAACTTTATCAGAGTTCTGTACTAAGGCTAACTTAGCATGGGTGGACTCAGCTAATGATAACAAAATTAATGGATTGAATTATTTACTTGTTTATTCGTTTTCATAAATCCCTTGGTAGAAGTGTTGAGTACCAAAGCAGTTTTCAGGTATTACTGAGTTGTTAAGAATAACATTGCATTCAATTGAATTTTAACTTTACTAACAACTATTTAATTTAACTTTGTAACATGATCAACATTTATATTAATATTTTAAAGTCATGGAAAGTAGGAAGCAGAGATAATTTTGACCAAAAGGGGACATAGAAGACTTTCATCTTCTAGCTATCCCTTTCCAATTGTAAATTCTTTGCTTCTCATAAATATGCACTCATGTTTCTTAAGTCTGACATAAACAGTATTCAGTGATAAACTCTTAATAAAATTATGCTAAACAAAATGTACAAATATACCTTCATATACATATGAATTTAACTAACATTACTCTTGTGAATGCTCTTCCATATGCAAAAACATATTTGTTAGGTAGATACATAAGAATACATAAGGTGCCCTCAGTGATTTATATATCCTAGTATTCATGCCATCTTGTAATCCCTGCCCCTTGAATATGGGCTGAATCTAATGGCCTGTTTCTAATCAGTAGAATGCAGCAAAGATAAAGAGATGTGCTTTCCATCATTAAGTCAAAAAAGATTGTGGACTCTTGTGCATTATATTATTTTATCCAGAAATTCATAGTCAAATATTTTGTTGCACCATTTCTGTGATCATGTAGTCCCTGCTCTAATTAATTTATTATTCTACTAGTTTGAATAGATAAAAAGAAGAGGGATGCTAGAAGTATTTGTTTACTTCTTCTACTAGAAGGAGCACTCGAAGCTTGTTCAACCATTCCCAGGCATGAATCTTTTCTGGGTCCATGGTGATTTGAAACAGTACATATCCCAGAAAAGCATGCTCTTAAATTGAATGCATTATTATGAATGTAGATCCATCATAAATAGGACCTTTTTAATAAGGCTAGTACAGTTAAGGTATGACACACCTCATTTAGGATGGAACTTAATCCTCTTACTGGAGTACTTTATAAAAGAATGAAATTCAGACAAAGAGAAAGAAAGGCACAGAAACAAGAAACTGAAATCAACAAAACCAGAAGAGGAGGGAGAAACCATTTAATGCTATCATGTGCCATGCCATGTAGCAGAGGAGCCAACAACCACTGGCAGCTGATCTTCAGAAAGAAAGCACATTTTCCTAGATTCTAACCATAAGCAAATAAATTCTCATTGCTTAATCTGAAACATTTCATGATAACTTGCCTTCAGCAGCTTAGGAATCTAAACTAGATTTTGGTACCAGGAAGGTGTGGTTCTCCTATTAAAAATATCAAAATTGTAGAAATAGCTTTAGAATTGGGTAATAGGTAGAGGTTAGAAGAATTGTGAGCCATTTGATAGAAAAAGCTCAGATTGCTTTAAAGAGATTTTTGGTAGAAATATAGATGCTAAAGCCACTTTCAATGAGGACTTACACAGAAATGATGAATGTGTTATTGGAAAGTGGAAGAAAGGTGATCCTTGTTTTAAAGTGGCAAAATTGGGTTCTGATGTCAGAAGCAAGGCAGAGTTTGAAAGCAATGAGCTTGAACACATAGCTGAAAGATTTCTAAGATAAGTTTGGAAAGTGCAGCCTGGTTTCTCCTTGCAGCTGATAGTAAAATGTGAGAGGAAAGGGATAACCTGAGAACTGAACTACTGAGCATAAAAAAACTAGAAATTAATGGTTTGGAAAATTCTGAGCTTCTGAAAAATGAGTCCTTGGAGAATAGTGTTCCATGTGAGGGGTTAACTAAATGGAACTGGTCAGCCATTTCAGGGCAAGTCAGGACTGGAGGTCCAGTTAATCAGGAAAGATATGTGGAAATTCCTACTGTCTGATTGTTTGGACCCATGTGTACAGCACGCATTATCAACAAGCATATTGTGATACCTGGTTGAATAGAACCACTTTGAGCCTAGACTAAAAGGGACATATAAAGGACAGATTGAAGGAAAAATCACTTTGAGGGCAGAACCATGGAAACTGAGGTCTGAATTGAAGATATCTTCTTGGGCAAAGAGATCAGCCCCACACGTCTGTGTGAAATGGATGAGTCTGACCCAGAGCTTTGAGAATGTAGGTCCTCCAACCCATTGCTCAGGAAGAGGGCTACCACCCCAGTGTTCCCAAGGGTGGAAGACTGTTCCCTGGGGATTGTGGAGAGTCTGGCCACCATCTCAGTGTTCTCAGAAGGTGGAGCCTTCACCTCAGTGTTTGGGGAGAGCATGGTCCCTGCACAGGCACAAGGTTGGTGTTCTCATTTCATCAGGCCAAAGGACAAATCTTCATTTTATGGATGACTCTCATATCTTGACATCTAATGGTGTATGCCCAACAATGTTTTGGAATTGTTTGGATATATGACCCCTGTCTTTTTCCTTCCATTTTCTACCTATGGGAATGAAAATGTTTATCCTATACCTGTCCTTCCATTATCTATTTTTTATTTCTCTGAGAAGGAAGATTTATTACAACTGACCTGGCCTAGTGGACTCCTGTTCAAAAAGCTGAGCCCAGAGTAGGGGCTTTAGGTTAAGCAGATAACTTGTTCTCTAGTTTTCACAGGTCCACAGATGAGGGTGGGTGGGAATTGTGTCTCTGGGAAGGCTATGCCTATAACCAATTTTCATTAGTCTTTGTACTTAGCATTGTTACTGAAATGACAAGGCTTTTGAGACATCATAATGGAATGAATGTATTTTGCATGTAGAAAGAACATGTCTTTTGTGGTCCACAGGTGACTTGTGATGGTTTGAAGTTGTTTTCACCCCAAAAACATTTTCTCGAAGTTAATTCATTCCCATTGTAAGTAGGACTTTTTGGTAAGGTTACTTCAATTAAGGTGTGACCCACCTCATTCAGGATATGTTTTAATCCTTTTAACAGACTCCTTTATGCAAGAATGAAATTAAGGCAAAGATAGAGAAAGCCAGGGAAGCAAGAAGATGAAATCAATGAATCCTGGAAGAGAAGGGAGACACCAGCAAATATTGCTGTGTGCCTTACCACATGGCAAAGGAGCCAAGGATTGCCAGCAACTGGTGTTTGGAAAGAAAGCATTGCTCTGATGATGCCTTAATTTGGACATTTACCCAGACTTTTACGTGAGTGAATAAATTCCCATTGTTTAAATTGAACCATTTCATGATCATTTATTTTAAGCACCTACAAAACTAAAATATAGGTCAACAGTCCTTTGGTAGGGTGAGAAAGATATCATAGAAACAAGGTTTTTGAAATGTAAATTCTCAGAATGTTTCTCTGATTTTCCTGCAGGGAACTAAAGTAATTTTCTCAGTATGCTCTGGGTAAAGGAAAATACTTAGACACGTAATGATCTTTAAAGTAGTGGCTCTCTACTATGATTAATTCCAGGGGTTTCAAGTCTACTAGTCAGAATAGAAATCATAAATAGCTTGTTGACCCATGTCTGCTTCATGGTAGATAGTGTGATCCCAAATCACAGTAATCTCCTGGTTATTTTCTTTAGTACAGAAAATACTTGGAGTAGAAAATTCTGCAATAGGAAAAATCCTCACTGTGGCTCTCTGACTCTTGGAGTAGACTTATAACTATCAAATTTCACTGAATTTAATTTCTTGCTATTATAAACAAACAAACAATTTTCTATTGTGGTGGTGACAGCAAGAGGGAGGGTGAATACAGAGATTAGTAATTCCATTAAATATTTGAAATACACAAATTATGCTTTCATATTTCCTCTTCTTTTAAATTGCCAGTTTGAGCTATACAGAAAATTATTGGGTTTTGGAGAATGTAATAAATTATCTTAAACTTGTTCAGGTATTAAAATCACATTACAGTGCTGATACCTGATATTATGAAAACTTCCCATCAGAAATAGTCTGTTTACACTGGAAAGAACAAGATAGAGGCATGACCCCTTTGTCTCAGGGTTCTGTCAATATTGCTGGCCCTATGCTGTGATTTGCTTAAGGAATCCCTGACCAACTCACTTTTCCTATACTCTCACATGTCATAGCATTCAGAAGTTCAAAAATATGGCAGAAATTACAGTGTGGAGAAGTTGCCGATAAAGTGTAAGTGTGTATCTTTCTGTAGTGGGATGCCAGCAGAAATGTTCTGAACAATTTAGTTTTGTTCTCTACTGGCTAACTTTTTTTGGTTCCTGCCCAATTTCAGTCTGGTTCTTCAGTTGCTATAATTTGCTTCTCTCTCTCTCTCTCTCTCTCTCTCTCTCTCTCTCTCTCTCTCTCTCTCTCTCTCTCTCTCTCTCTCTCTCATTCACAGGTGGCACAAAGGAATGGGGAATAATGTTCTCTCTCTTCCTCACACTTATCTTTTATCTTCTTTTACTTGGCTCTTGTCTATCATTTCCATGTTATTTTTGTTAGATCTCCTTCTCTCTTGCTACTTAAGACAATTGCTCTTGCACTCTTCCACCTGAATCCTATATTCTTGCATCTTCCACCTGAATCCTACATTACACAGTCAAAATTTTCAATCCTTTATGCACATGTCTCTGTTTCATTGAGGTCACACTACCTATAATGACTATTGCTACCCAAATATTGCCTGCTCCATCTCTACTTGAAGTACATTTCTCTTCAAGTAAATAGATTCCCTATAGCACAAGGCCCATTGGTCTAATTTTTTTAATCCCCACCTTGCTGCTTTTTGTGTGCTGTCTGTTCTCTGTGTCCATCCACTGTGCATTCTTCTGTGTCTGTATTTATTTTTTTATTTATTTCCCCTCCCCGCCTTGCAGCTTGCTTGCTGTCTGGTCTCTGTGTCCATTTGCTGTGTATTCTGTGTTTTTTATTCTTGTCTCCCCTTTTTATTGCGCCACCTTGCTGAGTCAGCTCTCTGTTGAGCTTGTGGGCTAGTAGCATTCCGCAGTGCTTGGGCACCAGGCGGCACTTTCAGCACGCAGGCTGGCAGCTATCTGCAGCATGTGGGTGAGCCTGCCTGCACAAGTAGGTCCCAGGACCTGAACCCAGGGCCTCCCACGTGGCAGATGGGAGCCCATCTGATTGAGCCAAAGCTGCTTTCCCCATGGGTCTAATTTTAAATAAATGAATAGTCTTTTTGATACAACTTATTTTACTGTCATTAATATTTCATTTATCTGCTCCCGTTTATTGCAAAAGTTCTGTAAAAGTGGTTTACTTTCATATCTAAGTGCGTTTATTCCCATTCTTTATAAACGTACTCTAATTAAAGTTTTAACCCCTACCATTCCACAGAAACTGCCTTGTCATGATTCATAGTAACCTCCAGTTCGTTAAATATTTTGTGCAATTCTAGTCCTCACTTTGATTTTTTCAGCCATTTTGATCTTCCCTCTTGCCACACTTTCTTCTCATGCCTTCCAGAACCCTGTACTCACTTGTTTTTCCTCTCATTTGTCATGTTCCTCCTTTCCAGGTTTCTCTGTGGTTTCCTAATTATTTCCCAAACCTCTGAACTTTGTCCCAGACTTTGTATTTGCACCTCCTATGGTGCTTCAATCTGGAATCTGATTACATAGCTTTAGTTGTCATTTTTATGTTAATGACTTCCAAATTTATAACTGCAGACCATACTCCTCTCCAAATAATATAGCCTGTGCATAAATTCAAACTTACTTTATATCCAAATATGCCTAGAAAGTCAATTGAGAAGTATAAACTCTATAGGCTTTGAATATTCATGGAGGATGTAAGCCAAATGTGTCAAGCCCACCTGGAATGTGGGGCGTTCATACTAAAAGCCTACTTAGAATGTGGGGAATATATGCTAAGTCAAGCTTACCTGGAAGAAATAACCTATTTAATACTCAGATAAAGCAATTTAAGAAACTAACAAAAAGTCATTTTGCATACAAGCACTGTTTGACTCCCCACTCTCATTTCCTCTGTGTAAAAGGGACCCAAAAATTCTATTCAGGGCTTGTTTTTATTAGGACAGGAGTCCGCTGAGTCCAGCTGGTCAAAATAAACCATCTTTCTTCTCAGAGTTCTTGTGTCCTGGCCTTTAGGTGTACTACATACACCTGACTTCTCCGCTACTACACAAATTCCAGATGTGTTGATCCAAATTACTATTGTATCCCAGACTTTGTATTTGTATCTCATATGGTGCTTCAATCTGGGATCCGGTTGCATAACTTTAGTTATCATTTATATGCTAATGACTTCCAAATTTATAACTACAGACTATACCCCTCACCAAACTCCAGATGTGTAGATCCGAATTGCTATTGGGCATCTTTACTTAGACGCCTAATTAACACCTCAAACTCACCATGTTCAAAAGCAAACTCCTGATCTTCTTTATCACAACTCCAAATCTGTTCTGCTCTTGGTCTTCTAATCATTCTTGACCTCACTCTATCAAATCCTACATCCAAGTTGTCAATAAATATGGTTGGATGTACCTAGTTGTACTAAAACATCTCCAGAATCCAACACTGTCTCTCCACTCCACTACTATCATCCTGATACTTGAATTTTCTGAAATTAACTTCTGTCACTGTTCCTAATCTATACTTCTTTCCTTCCAATCCCTAAAGTCTATTCTCAAAAAGAGCAGCCAGAAAGAACTTTATAAAATGTCAAGCAGATCTTATGCTGTGCCTGCTTAACACTTTTCTGTGACTTCCCATTTCCTTAAGAATAAGAGTGAAGATTCTATGACAGTCTACAAGGCCCTTCATCATCCAAATCACCACTACTTCACTCACTTCTCTTCTCACTTCTGTCCCCCACTATCACCAATATTAATCACATTGACTTCCTTGTTATGCCTTGACCATGGCAACAGATTTCCAATTCAGGATATTTACTGTCTATCCTCTTAACATGACTCACTTGCTCAAATCCCTCTACCTTTTAAGTACATGTTGCCCTCTCTGTGTGCCCCTATCTATAATAACCAGGCCCAACCCAATATTAACTGTGCTACTTCTCTAATTTGTTTCCTTAGCAATGATTACCATCTGTCATACAATGTATCTCATTTATTTTGTTTATTTTCTATTTTCTTCTACAAGAATTAAAACTGTATGAGATTAAATTTTATTTATTGTCCCATTTAAAACTGTACCTAGCATAAATTCAACAAATTTTTGGAACAAATGATTGAAGTTTAGCATCTTTGAAATGAAAAAATATATATACATGAATTGTACAATGGTAATGTAGTAACATCATATAGATATATATATAGAGAGAAAATAGAGTAAAAATATCACTGATTTAAAATCATACTTGATTATTGAACAATATGACAATTTATAAAAATCCTGTTATGAAATTTTAGTCTGTATCTTGTAAAGATCAAAATAAGATTTAATAGTAGCAATATAGCATAACAGTTTTTTGAAGTCTTTAAATATGTATGCTTCTTTATTTCCTGGTGTTCAACTATCCTGCCTTTCTCCCTCTGTTGAAAACCTATGGAGTACTAAGCATTTTCCTAAAGTTAGAGGTAAGATTTTCTATTTTATGTATCAGTGCCAGTCCTAGTTGCTACGGGATATATTTCAAGTATAAGCAAGAGACTATGTGTTTTCTTACTGAAAAACTGCATTTGCTTTTTTGAAAATGGAATTTTTCTCAGATATAATGAACCAATTTTGAATATCCTGCTTAGCTACAACTTGGAAGACACATACTTATTACTCTTCTGTGAAAACAAGAAGCAAAAACATACAGAGCATACAAAATTGTTGTGGCAAACTACTTTCTCATTATTCTTTTAACTCTTTAAGGAATGATTCCCTGTGGTTAAATAGAAAATGTGAATATACAAACCCAGTAAGATTCAGTAAGATGCAAAAGTGATTCTTGCATACAGTATTTGTCTCTGTAAGCTTTCAAAATAACTGACGATATTACCAGCATTGCTTTATAATCTTGTCTTTTGCTGGGTTTTCTTTAGGGATGGTTATGGCAAATGGAGTTTTTTAGTAGATGGTCCTTTGTCGATGACTTAGTATAATTTTGATTGGAAACTTATTTATCAATGCTAGACGTATGAACCTCAGTACTGCATAATAGATGATAGGCTGAAACTTGTATGTGCATGTATGTGGCAAAACAAATAATAAATAAAGAACAAGACTTTTTTTTATTATTCTATTGGAGAATTTGAGTATTACATGAACATAAATTAGGAAAATTCTGTTAGTGAAATATGAGAAAACTTGGACTTACACTAATTTAGAGGAAAAGGTAAGAAATTAATTCAACTATGTTATAATTTGGTTGAGTCTAATTGACCCTGGTCTGACATTAAATAGATGTTTGACTTTAGGTAGTTGTGAATCAGTATTAACTAATATTTACTTAATAGCTGCAACGGCTTAAATAAGTCAGTAGATTTTGTGTTCTTGCTGTATGTGTGCTATATGTTATCAGGTAACCTTGATTATGGTGGCCATATTTAGCAAATAAAAATACCAAGGCATTCAATTAAATATGAATTTCAGATAACCAATTAATGTCTTTTTGGTATAAGCATGACTTATGCAAATTTTGGGACATATTTATACCAAAATTTTATTGTTGTTTTTCTGAAAAATCAAATTCAACTGAGTGTCTTTCACTTTACCTGGCAACCATATCCCACATACCTCTCAGTGAGGGACTTGGCCTGACAGAACAGCCATAATTACGGACATTGCTGGAAACACCAGAAGAAAAGGGTAGCCTGGAATTTCTACATTAGAGGGCAGAAGTTCAGATCCCTCAGCTTCTAACATTGTTTTTTAACGATTGTCATTTTTTAATTAATAATCCAGGTGAGTGTTAAAATTTCTTTTCCATCTTCTATTTCATGCAAATTATTTTAGCCTCCAGAAGTCCTCCAAAAATCTATGGCTACCTTTGTACTCTTATCCCTTGTGAAAGTAAGTTAAAGAGAATATTCCTTAATGTAATTATATTTTATTCTTTTATTCGTTATTGAAAATGACAATATATTTTTTACCAGACAGGAGGTTTGGTTTAAAAGGATATGATATCTGTGAAGCCTTAAGCCATACCCATGGATCTTATGATAAATTAGCAAAAGGCAACATTTTGAAATTGCAGAATCCTAGAAAATATTAAGTTTAAGAACAAAAATAAAATATAAAATAGGGCAAGTAGATAGATTAGCTAATGAAAATAAATCCATTTCTAATAAATAAATAATGAACATTTTTGCTCAAAAATCCAGTTGTAATGATTTTTTAAATAGTTTCTAAAAATTATTTTCAAAGAGTGACCCTAGATTTGATTTTTCATTTAGAATGTCTTACATTAAAGTGATTTAGATCCATCTGTTATTCCATATTCTCTAACATTTCTTAAGAAATAAAACAATTCTCACTATATGTCATCAATCTTCCCCTAAGAGAAAATCAGATTATGAATTTATTATAAACAACAATGTGAATTTATTAATCTACATTACCTAGATATGGGAGGAGCAAAGACAGAAAAAAAAATGGGTTAAATTAAATAATGACTATTTT
This sequence comes from Dasypus novemcinctus, assembly GCF_030445035.2. Classification (NCBI taxonomy): domain Eukaryota; kingdom Metazoa; phylum Chordata; class Mammalia; order Cingulata; family Dasypodidae; genus Dasypus; species Dasypus novemcinctus. The sequence continues at coordinate 136,762,304 of NC_080676.1, forward strand.
GGTTGAATTGGGGAGAATAAATTGGAAGGATATTTTTTTAGTGTTCAAATGTGCTCAAATCTGTGTTTGGTGGTCACTTTGGGATGCAGAAAATCTAGAGTGCATGAAGAATAAAAGCAGCACAAAAGAATAAAGGATGAGGAATCCAATGCTCTAAGGATGAATTAGAGCATGTTTATTATCTGTCCTTATGCAGAAAGCACATTGCCTAATGTTTTTACTTGCTTATTTGTTTGGTTTTGCCTTGAGATGGAAAATTTACCCTATGGCTAGAACTCACAGGCTCTGTAGCTGCAATTTCTACAGGCTTCCTTTGTTTTAAGGAAGATTTAGGAGAATTTGAAAGCTTTCAAGTAGAATTAAATGGGTTGATAAGACTTTAACACTTTTCAGCTTTAGAGTCTGATGTTACTTGCCATCTTCGTGATTAGTAATTATTTGATTGTTAATTTTGTTAGAAAAAAGAGGGGTGTGGCTCTGGATTCAATGCCTTCTTTAATCTCTTACTAAAATTATAGCAATTCATGATTGTTCCTAGCAATTATTTACATTTCATTGATACATTTGAGCTTTAAATACTTAAAGTTTTTATTAATAAATTTATATATTAATTGAAAGTTTTAATATATGTATACTTTGATTACTTGACATTACTTTAGGTTTTTATAATAAAACAAACTCTTATTTATAAGAAACTATGCCTTGGTTATAGTCTCATTTTTATCCATAGATAAGCACCCCTTTTAATTTTTATTGTTGATAGTATATTGACTTCTTTGTGGGGAAATCAAGTAAAAGGTCTAAAACAGAAGTTCTACCTATGGAAAAACTACTCCACATAAAGATCCACACTTACACAAACCATGAACAGTAGTTGAGAATACGTTGTAAGGGTATTGAATAAATATATGTTCTCTCAAGTATGTTCTAAATCTGTTTTCCCTCCATTTTCTTTTCCTGTTATTTTTAATGACAACCAAAAGGGAGGGAAATTTGCACAAACTTGAGGAAACATCTAGAGTAATAACATCTTCTTTGATAAAAGAAGATAAAATTATTTAAATAAACATTTAAGCATTAGATTTGAAATTTATATTTTTATAGTATACAGTATATACAGTATATAGTATACAGTATATATTATACAGTGACTTATTACAGTTTAATAGATTCTGGAATGACATTCTAACTTTATTATTTCTTACATAGATGCTCTGTAACTTCATTCCAAAATGCTTCACAAAAACAAAAGAATGGCATTACGTTTTTTTTTAATTTTATCAACCATTATATTTTTTGAAAACCTGAGAAATATTAATAGTAAAAAGATAAGGTTTTCATTTTACAGATTAGAAAATCAAAGTATATGTAGAGATTAGAAAATTGTTCAAAATGATATTACTTAATGAAAGAATAATTGTTGTAGTCTTATATGATTTCCACTTAAATAAATTATGCCTCTTCATGTCTCAGTGAGAGGATAAATATTTGACTCCATTTTATTGAACCTCCTAGGCACTGAACTTTTCATCATTCTAGTCCCCAGATACTTTTCTATTATATGTCCTAAACTGTAACTGGAGATTTCAGGCCCACCTTAGAAATTTCTGAGAGAGCTTAAGAACAGAAATGATCAGGTGAATCTTAAGTGCAAATGGAATGCAAGGGATATGGGGGAAGGAAAAGGAGCAGTAGGAGGGAAAACTCTGGGACTTTCGTATATTAATAGTCAATAATTTTTGCCTTAAGCATCATTATTTATGCCCCTAGACTTTCAAATTTATTTCTTTAGCTTAAATCATCATTTCCTTAACACATGATCAATTTCTTCTTAATATGCTCATTAGGATATCTCAACAGCATTTTAGAAACAAAACTTTAAAAATGAAAGTCATGAAATTCTCCTCCAACCCCAAACTGATCACCCTCACATTTTGTATTCTAGGGAAAGCCACCACTTATCATCCTGCTGTGAAACCCAGAACTCAATGTTCATTCTGAATATTTGCCAACACTTACACTCAAGTTCACTCTCTCGTCATGTCCTTTCAATGTAACATCCTAAATATATCTCAAGGAGAACCATTTTTTTCTAATTTTAATTTTTACCATGGCCTCCCTAGACCAAGCATCATCATCTTTTTTGAGATAATTTATTAACATTCTAAATCATTTCCTCTCCATTGCTCTTAGTTCTTTCCAGTATATTTTCTACATTGCAACCAGGGAGAACATTGTAAAATGCAGGAAATTCTTCAGTGACTTTCAGTTTATTAGAAAAGATAACTTTAACATGGTCTCCAATGCTCTGAGTTACCTAATTCTTGACCACCTCTCACACATGATTCTTTGCTACTCTTTAATTTGCTCCTTATGATCCAGTCATCAGCTCTTTCTTCTTCTTTTTTTTTTTTTTTTTTTGTTTCTTCTGGGAGACACTTAAATTACTTCTGTTATGAGGTCTTTTCCTACTAAATTTCTTCTTCTGTCAAGAATGATTTCACTTATTTATTCTTACAGAAATTAGGAAATGTGAGATTAGGTAAGAATTGGTTGAGTCAGAAGATGTAACTAGACATATATTGATTTTGCTAACCAAGTGGTCCTAGTGGTCTCAGGAATTTCTCAAGCAAGAATTATAATAATAGCAACACTACTATTTTAATAGAAATAGTAAAATAACCATTGAATTTAAGAATGAATCTGGAATTCTCTATAGAACATTATTCTTCATGCAGCTCCAAAATGATCATTTGAATAAGGGAATAGGCTCAATTTGAGGGTGAAATATGTAGTTTTTAGAAATTCATATAAAAATTATTTTATGTGCTAAAATAAGAAATATCAGATGAACTAACTTATCTGTATAATTCAGGCAACCTTAATTATTTCTCTTAGCTTCCTAGAAAATTAGTGTAAACTATATTGTGGCAAAATAAGTATCTGAAATCTAACTTTGATTCTATTTTATAGATCATATGGAAACTGTAAGAAATGAAGCTTAGTTTAGTTTTCACATAAAGGAAGAACATATTGATTAATGTAACCTGGCAGCCTACTGCCTCAGTCTCCCACTCCCAGGTTAAAAAGGAACAAAGGAAAGCAGGTTAAGCCATCCTATAGGCAGTAAAAAGGATGCCCAAGAAAGAGCTAAGTCAATACCAATTCAGCACTAAATTGCAAAGGGGAGCGGGTAAAAACGAAAATGGTTGGAATGTGATGGGGGAAGCGGTTAATCACAAACTTTTGCATGGGAAAGTTAGACCTTCTCGGATAGGTTGTAACCTCTGAAGTATCCAATCTATGGAGAAACAGAAGAAGGGCTTGCTTGCTAGGCTTAGGGGTATAAATTGTGTCATTCTTCTGGTTGCGAGCCCCTTCTTTTAAGATTGAGAATAAATTATTTTCTTCTCCACAATTGGGTGAACCTTATTTTCTTCCAGAAGATTTCTTTCTTACAAAGCTTCTAGAGTATTCAGCAAGGACACATTTGAAGTTTAATTTCCTGGATGAGGATGTTTGGTTTCAGTTTTATTTTAGAAAAAAGGGATTGGTTAGATGACCTATGAAGACCATTCAGGCTCTACAATTTTATGAGTTAATTTCTTCCTTCTTCATGGAATTGAATCAATTTAATTTTTAGTTATAGTCACAGGAATAGGGAATTTGAAGTCTACTGGAAAGGGCACTGTTATTGACCAAATCTTTGGCCCTTGGCAAATTGCTAACATCTCTCTCTTTGTTATTTTTTCTAAATGGCTCTTTCCCAAAACACCCTTTAGGGCAATTTGAGTATTAATTAGCTAATGTATGAAAAGCACTATATTAATGCTAAATATCTCTGCTAATGAAGTACTTAGAAAGTCTATGTGCTTCAGTCTTTTAAAGCACAACTATTCTTTTGTTTTTATTTCACTGAAACAGAAAATTATAACTTTAAACAAGAGATAATTCATTTAAGAAAAATGTACTTACAGTCAAAGAAGTTCACAGCACCGTTAGAACCTATAGACCTAGTGTTGAACAGATATTGACAGATTCTGTACTTCAGGTTTGTGTTCTCAGTGGAGGCAACAAGAATTTAGGTTCCATGAAGAAGGGCAATGTACATAAAGGACCTCAGATAGTAAGACATATGTTTAAGTAATAGTATTGTGAAGCTAAAATCCAAAAAGCAAGAAGAGATCACAGGTTGGATGACTAGTAGTTTTCAGACTTATTTACTTCATACCCTATCACACACACACACACACACAAATTGAACACCTACCCACACTATATACACATTTACTTTACTTACACTAGTAGACGACTATAGTATACAAACTAGCACAAGAAGTATATTTGATCAAAATACATATCATTCATAAATACCTTGAAGCATAATATACACTTAGGGCAAAAATGTAAGTGAATAGATTTAAATTAATAGAATTGAAAATTATACTTTAAGCCAGTTTATTTGTCTGGCTTCTTTTCATATCTTATTTAATTTCCCTTGTATTTCATAACAGAAGTACTTATAGTAGGAGAAATGTATTACTTTTTTTCATGTATAATAGCATTAATGGTATTTTCTTGAACCTGAGAGAGGGTGTTGGCAGAATTACGTTAAGATATTTGTACATTTTAAGAGTTAGTTCAGATATCCAAGATGGTGGAGTAGGGAAAAGCAGGTTTCACTCCTCCCCCAGAAACAGTGGGAAGGGCTTAATATTTTGGGGGGGAATTGGACAAATACAAGGATATAGAATAAGTGGAATGAAGTGTCAAATGAATGTTTAACATAAAACCAAATGAAATGAAACTCTGGACAAGAAAGAGACACTAACCAACTGAATAACCCCATCAAGATAAATAGATGCCTAGACACAAACAAAAAATTACAAACCAAACTAAGAGACAGGAAGACATGCCCAGTCTAATGAATAAACTAAGAAGCAGGAAACAGAAAATGTGGAATAGCTAATGAAGGATTTCCAAACAAATTTCATGAATCAACTTAATGAAGTGAAGAAAGAGATAAATGATATTAAGACAATGGGGCAAATCAGAAGAAATCATAGACACACATAAAAAGATAACAGATCCGATGGCTATGAAAGTCACAATGTTAGAAATTTAAAGATATGTTAGAAGCACCTAACAGCAACTTTAAACAGGCAAATGAAAGAATTAGTGACGTTGAAGATAGAACATCTGAAATTGCACAGATAGATAGTTTAAAGAAATGCAGAACTCAGAGAATTCAATGACAACACAAAATACACAACATACATGATAGGCATCCCAGAGGGAGAAGAGAAGGAAAAGGTGCAGAAGGAATGTTGGAGGAAATAATGGCTGAAAATTTTCCAACTCTTATGAGGGGCATGGATGTACATTAGCAGGAAGCATAGTGCACTCTAAGCACTCTAAGCACAACCCATCCTAACAGGCCAATCCCAAGACACATAGTTATCTGATTGTAAAATGTTCAAGAGAAACAGAAAATTCTGAAAACAACAAAAGAAAAGAGATCCGTCATGTAAAAAGGAAGTCTGATATGATTAAGTTATGATATCTCATTTGAAACCAGGGAGTCAAGAAAGCAGTATTATGACAGAGCTAATGGGAAGGAAGGAAGGAAGGAAGGAAGGAAGGAAGGAAGGAAGGAAGGAAGGAAGGAAGGAAGGAAGGAAGGAAGGAAGGAAGGAAGGAAGGAAGGAAGGAAGGGAGGGAGGGAGGGAGGGAGGGAGGGAGGGAGGGAGGGAGGGAGGGAAGGAAGGAAGGAAGAAGGAAGGGAAAGGAAGAGAGAGAGAGAAAAAAGAAAAAAAAACAACAACAATCTATCAACCATTATCCTGTATTGAGCAAAGCTGGCATTCAAAAATGAAGGAGACTTCAAAGTATTCACAGATAAATAGAAATTAATAGTTTGCCAACAAGAGTCCTATCCTTCAAGAAATAATAAATGGAGTTCTTTAGATTGAAAAGAAAAAAACAAAACAAAATAGGAGAGAGAAGATTTTAGGAAAATGTAGAAAGGGCGATTATTAATGAGAGTAACTAAAAGAATAAAAAGAGAAATTTTAGAAAATGATATATGTAAACTTAAAAAAATGGTTAATATAAGTACTTCCTTGATAGTAATAACATTAATATTAATGGATTAAATTTCCCAATAAAAAAGACACAGATTTGAAGAATGGATAAGAAAATATTACCCATCTATATGCTTTCTACAAGAAACTCATCTTAGGCCAAGGGACACAAGGAAGTTGCAAGTAAAAGGTTGGAAAATGATTTTACACATAAACAATAGTGCAAAAATAAAAAAGGGCAGACTTAGCTTTATTAATATTGGACAAAATAGACAAAGTCAATTGAAGGAACAAAGAAACACACTATATATTAACAAAAGGGGTAATCTATCAAGAAAAAAGAAAAATCATAAATATTTACTGACCTAGTCACAGTGTCCCAAAACATAGGAAGCAAACAATAGCAAAACTAAGGGGAGAAAGAAATGCCTCTATAATCATAGTGGGGGATTTTAGTACACAATTTCCACCATTAGACAGAACATCTCAACAGAGAGTTAATAAAGAAACAGAAACATTGAATAATATGTGAGAAGAACTGGACCTAATGGACATACATGGAACTTTATATCCAAATACAGAAGGATATACATTCTTCTTGAGAGCAAATGGTTCATTCTGTAGGATACAGAATAGGCTAGGTCACACAACAAGTCTTGGTGAATTTAGAAAGATTGAAATTACTTAAAAAAATTTCTCTGATCAGAATGGAATGAAGCTGAAAATTAAAACGCAGCAGAGAATGAGAATAGGCGATGTATTATTCAGCCAAGGGTGCTGATGCAAAGTACCAGAATTCTGTTGGCTTTTATAAAGGTTGTTTATTTGGGATAGAAGCTTACAGTTGCCAGGTCCAAAAGAGTCCAACTCAAGATACCAAAAGAGGTACTTCCTCACCCAAAGTCATTGCTCACATGTTGGAGCAAGATGGCAGGCAATGTCTGTAAGGGTTCAGCCTTACATCTTCCTTTTAAGGCTCCATGCTCCTAGCTTTTCCCAATCTCAGCTGTAGTCTGGTTTAAGGCTCATCTCTCTCCCCAGGGCTCATTTTCTTCCAGGTTCAGCTGCTCAGTTTTCTTCCAAAGGTCAGCTCTAGACTCTCAGGTTGATCTCTCTTCCCAGGGCCTCTGCCATCTCTAATGAACTGTCTCTCTTCCTCTGTGTTCTTCTTCTCTGTATGTTTCCTTCTATGTGAATGTCTGCTTTATCTCCAAGAGGGCTGGGGCTCAATGCTGAATCATACTTCTAATGACATGGCTGGAGCAGAGCCCTAATCTTAACATAATTAAATCAGGTGTCTCAGCTGAATCTAATAAAATCAAAGGGTTATCATGCCAGAAGAAATGACCAGTTTACAAACACAATCTATATTTCTTTTTGAAAGACATAAATAATAACAAACTGCTACAGGCACAAATATATGGAAGTTAAACACACACGCTTAAACGATCAGTGAGTCAAGGAAGAAATTACAAAAGAAATCAGTAACTACCACAAAATAAATAAAAATGACAGCACAGCATATCAAAACTTACGGAATATGGCTAAAGCAGGGCTGAGAGGAAAATTTAGAGTCGTAAATGCTTATATTAAAAAGAACGTAAAGTGCATACCTGGAAAAACTAGAAAAAGAATAACAGAATAATCCCAAAGCAAGTAGAAAAATATGAAATAAGAAAGATTAGAGCACAACTAAATGAAACTGTGAATTAAAAAAAAAAAACCTAGAAATTTTTTTAAAAAGCTGGTTCTTTGAGAAGATTAATAAAATTAATCTTGAGTTAGACTAACAAAGAAAGAGAGAAGGTGCAAATTAAAAAAAAAGAGAGAAAAATAGGGGATATCACCACGGATCCCACAGAAATAAAGAATATCAAAAAGGATACTTTAAAAACTGTATGCCAACAAGACACTAACTTAAATGAAAAAGACAAATTTATAGAAACACACAAGATAACTACATTGGTAAAAGTAGAAATAGAAGAACACAACAGACTAATCACAAATAGTGAGAGTGAAATAGTCATCAAAAACCTACCCAAGAGGGAAGTGTCTGTGGCTCAATCAGTTGCGCTCCCATTTACCATATAGGAGGTCCTGGGTTTGTGTCCCAGTGCCTCCTTTTGAAGGCAGGCTCACCCACATGCTGCAGAGAGCTACCGGCCTGAGCAGTGTGCCACCGACCCACAAGTGCTGTAGAGAGCTGACTCAGCAAGGTGATGCAACAGAAAGGGAGATAAGTAAAAACACAGAAGAGAGTGCAATGAATGAACACAGAGGGTAGACAACAAGCAAGCTGCAAGGGAGGGATAAATAAAAATAAATACAGGCACAGAAGAACACACAGTGAATGGACACAGAGAGCAGACAACAAGCAAAACACAAGGGGGGAGGATAAAAAAAAAACCACCCAAGAATGCTTAGGACCAGATAGATTCATGGCTGAATTATACCAATCATTCTGGAAAGAACTAACACCAATCCTGCTTAAACTCTTCCAAAAAATATAAATGGAGGGAACATTACCTAATTTATTTTATGATGCAAGTATCACCCTAATACTAGAGCTACACAAAGATACCACAAGAAAAGAAAACTGCAGACCAAGCTCTCTAATGAATTTAGACACCAAAACTCTCAACAAAATACTTGCTAATCGTATTCAACAATGTTTGAAACAAATTCTTCACCATGATCAAATGGGTTTTATTCTAGGTATGCAGGGATGGTTCAACATTTAAAAAATCAATGTAATATACTACATTATTAGAGCAAAAGAAAAAATCTACATGATAACCTCTATTCATGCAGAAAAAACATTTGAGAGAAAGAACATCCTTTCAGGATAAAAACACTGACAGATAGGAAGATAAGGAAATAAAAGGAATCCAAATTGGAAAGAAAAAAATGAAACTTTCCCTATGCAGATGACATGATCATACACAGAGAAAGCCCTGAGAAATCTTTAATGAAGATTCTAGGGCTTATTAAAAAAATTCAGTAAAATGGCAGAGTTTAACATCAACACACAAAAATCAGTAGCATTTCTGTACAGTAATAATGATCAATCTGAGGAGAAAATCAAGAAAAAATTCCATCTACACTAATATGTAAAGAACCAGACAAGGGGCCCTGAATAGCCAAAAACATTAAAAATCAAAATCAAAATTGGGAGGATAATGCTAACTGACTTTAAAGCATATTACAAAGCTACAGTGGTCAAAACTGCACAGTATTGGCACAAGGATAACCATACTGACCAATGGAACGTAATTGAGAGTTCTGATATAGACCTGTGCCTATACAGCCAACTGATATTTAACAAGGCCACCAAACCCACTTAACAGGTACAAAATAGCATCTTCAACAAGTGGTCCTGGAAAAATGGGATATCCATATCCAAAATAATGAGTGAGGAACACCATCTCATACCTTATACAAAAATTACCTCAAGAAGGATCACAGACCTGAATATAAGAACCAAACCATAAGGCTCCTAGAAGATAATGTAAGGAAACATGTAAGTGATCTTATAGTAGGAAATGGTTCCATAAACTTATACCCAAAGCACAAGCAGTGAAAAACAAATAGATAATTTGGACCTGCTCAAAATTTAAAAACTATTTGTGTTTCAGAGAAGTTTGTCAAGAAAGTGAAAAGGTAGCCTACTCAATGGAAGCAAACATTTGGGAGCTACCTATCTGATAAGGTCTGGTATTCAACATATATAAAGAAATGCTACAACCCAAAAGTAAAAAGCCACACTGGTTAAAAAAAAAATGGGGCAAAAGAATTGAATAGACACTTTTCCAAAGAGCAAATATAAATGGCTCAAAAGCACATGAAAAGATGCCTAATGTCACTAGGTATTAGGGAAACGCAAATCAAACCATAAGTAGATACCATCTTACATCTATTAGACTGGCTGCTATTTAAAAAAAAAGAAAGAACAACATAAAACTACAAGTGTTGGAGAGGATGTGGAGGAATGGGAACACTCATTCATTGCTGTGGGAATGTCTAATGGAGCAGCCATTGTGGAGCTTGATTTGACAGTTCCTCAGGAAGCTAAGCATAGAATTGCCATGTGGCCCAGGAATCTCACTACTAGGGATATACCCAGAAAAAATTGAAAGCAAGGACATAAATAGATATATTTACACCAATGTTCATAGCAGCATTATTCACTATTTTGCCAAAATTTGGAAGCATCCCAAGTGTCTATCAAGAGATGAATGGACAAGCAAAATGTTGTATATACATACAATGCTACAAGGGAATACTGCTCAGCTCTAAGAAGGAAGGAAGTATTGCCATGCAACAACATAGATAATTCTTGAAGACCTTTGGTGAATGAAGTAAGTCAAACGCTAAAGGACAAACATTGCATGACTTCACTCATCGGACCATTAGATATTGAGCAGATTCATAGTCAGAGTCTGAAAGATAGTTTACCAGGAGACACAATGAGTGCAGAGATCAATGAGCTGATGCTCACTATGACCATAACCTATAGTAAGTTATAAGGGGGTGGTCTGGCAGTGGATAGGGGTGATGATGGTACAGAGATTTGACTGGGGTCAACACTGCTGGTATGTGAGTGATAGCAGTTGTGGGGAATTGGTTGGACCCTCCATAGAATTGGAGGGAGTGATAGAGAAAGGCACAGGTGACCTCTGTGGAGGTGGAAGCCTGTGATTGAAAATACAATTATGGGAATGTTCTTTTGGCAGCTATAGCAGGGGAAGGTCACAGATGCAAAGTGTTGGTGATCGTGGGATATATGGAAAGGGGTGCATCTGGGACATGCTGCTAGGGAAGATGAATGTGTTTATCTTGCTTAGGGTGTTATCTCAGTAGATGGAGACCTGCACAATAAAAAACAAAATATTAAACTCCCATCCTCAGGAGTCCTGCCACATTCTCAATTAGAGGGGGGAAAATCTCTTGAGTATATAGGCAGTGCTGAATAAAAGAAAACAGACCAAAATGTCATACTCTCAATGTTAATGCATGTAACTATGAAGTTTATTCTTGTAAAATTGAAACTTAACCTATTAGTAACTATTGCCTAAGAGTTATTTCATGAAATCCCCTTGTTACTCAAAGTTGTCCTTTCTCTAAGCCAATTTAGGAAATAAACGTACTAATTCACACCTCCCCCAGTGTGGAGGGATGAGCCTCACTGGAGGTGAGGAATTAATATCAATCACCAACCAGTGAGGCATTTGGAAAAAGACCTTGCCCAAAAGGGGGAAACATCAAATAAAAAAGTTTGTGTAGCTTATGAGTTTGGAGGCCATTCCATAGGTTACCCTTAGGCAAGTCTCTAGCAGATCTCGCTAACTGCCACTGTTAACAAAACCTCAAATATAGGTGCTCCTGAGGGCTCTAGAGATATCTTAACAGTAAAAGCAAATCACACAATCCTTTGAAATCAATGCCCTGGCAGTGGGTCTTACCTTGCGATATATGACAACCTATTTCCCAATGTAACAGACTCATTTATAATTTCCCTACACATGAATCTTCTATCTCTTTTATTTGAGCCAATAATTTACACTATACTAATTAAATATATGTCTCAGAGACTTAAAACTTCAGTTTGTTCATATGTTACTTGTGCTCTGATTCTCAGAAGAGTTCTGCTCAACACCTACTCTCCAGTTCATCCGACTAACCTAACACCATAAACAAAATAAATGTGATGAACAACCCCACCCCAAAAAACAAAAGTAAGTAAAGCAGTTCCTTCCATCTGCCCTATGAGATCAAAGCATTCTCTCAATCTGACCTAGAATGTACGTCACCATCCCAAACTCCTCCAAGTTGAGGAATGAACAAACATAAGGGGGGGAATGCAATCATGGGCAAAGTAAACATTAATATTGTAGCCATGGAAGAAAATGTAACACTGGTATAAAGATAGCAGTTACCAGAGATTCTGAGGGGAGGGTGAGGGAATAATAGGTAGTACATAGGACATTTTAAGGCATTGGAATTAAGTGTAAAACACAATGCAAATTATAGATGCTGGTTTGTAGCAATGCTTCAATATTTATTCATCAAATGTAACACATGTACTGCACAACTGTAACATTTTATTAATAGGAGAATAGGCAGAATGGGGAGCAGGAGGGAGATATGGGAATCCCTTATACTTTTGATGTAACTTTTCTGTAATCTAAAACCTCTTTAAAAATAAAGTTGATTATATTTTAAAAACACAGAAGAGTTAGTTCAATTATAATGACATGTTTTGTAAACCAGGCACAGATAAATTGATAAATGCCAAAATATTCTGAAAGAAAAGAATGAATGTTGAAAAAAATTGTGAATTTTCCTCACAATTAAAATCTTTATTCTTCCCCCAGGAAATTTCTTTGAAGTATTGATCAAATGAAGGACACAATAGTGGCTTCTGCATTAAATATGAGTAATACTCATTGCAAATTTAATTTGCATTGCAAATTTAATAATTTTCTCAATTTTAGGAAAATATGGACATTTTATGCTTTTTTCTCCAACACTTTGAGGGATTATCTTAATTCCTTTTGTTTTATATGTATATATATATATACTACTAGAAAATCAATGGAGTAGAAAAAGGAGGTGATGCATTGGGGTGTTTTGAAGGGTATATAGTCTAGTAAGACATGTTTTAAATCTAATCAATTACTTTGAATATAAACCCATTGTAAGCAGTATATTTTGAAGAGGACACTTCAGATAAGTTGTGACCTACCTTGCTAAGGATGAGATTTAATCCTTTGCTGGAGTCTTTTATAAATGGAATGAGTACAGAGCAAGAGAGAAATGTCACAGAAGCAAGAATATGAAAGAAATGGAACTCATAAGAGAAGGCAGAGACCATGATGCCTTGTCATATGGCAGAGAAGTCAAGGATTGCTTGCAGTTAGTCTTCAGGAAGAAAGCATCCCCTTGATAATGCCTTGATTTGGAATTTTTTAATAGCCTTAAACTTGTAAGGTACTAAATTCCCATTGTTTAAGCAGAACCATTTCAAGTAAATTAAACAGAGTTTCTTCCCAGAAGGGTGGGATGCCACTATAACAAGTACCAAAAAGGTGGAAACAGCTCTGGAATTGGACAATGGGTAAAGGCTGAAAGAATTTTGAGTTGCTTGATAGAAACAGCCTAGATTTCTTTAAAGAGATTGTTGGTAGATAGATGGATGTTGAAAGTCCTTTTGATGAGCCCTTAGAAGAATATGATGGATGTATTATTGGAAACTGAAGGAAAGGTGATCCTTGTTTTAAAGTTTAGTTAAAACTTAGTTTTGATATCAGGTGGAAGGTAGAATCTGCAAATGATGAACTTGGACATTTAGCTAAGGAGATTTCCAAAATAAGTGTGGAAAGTGCAGCCTTTGTTTTCCTTGAAGCTTATACCAAATGTGAGAGGAAAGGGATAAGCTGAGAATTGAATGCCTTGAAACAAAGAAACCAGAAATGAAAATTTAGGAAGTTCTGAGAATCTGGAAAGTAAGTTACCAGAGAATAGTGGGCTTGCAGTTATCTAGGAAGGATTTGTGGAAAGTACTTTTGTCTGATGGTCTTTACTTCTATGCACTACATGCAATATCAACATTTTTTTTGTGTGTGAAATTTGTATAAACAAAGCCATTGCCATCCTGGATTATAAAGGACAGAAAGTGACAGCTTAAGAAAAAAAAAATCATTTCAAGAGCAGAAAGATAGATACTGAGGTCTAAATCAAAAACATCTTGGGCCAAGAGAGAGGGCCCAAGAACAGTGAAACCAGAAGTCAGTCCTCAGAAAGAGAGCACTGCCTTGGTGATGCCTTGATTTGGACATACCCATGACCTCAAAACCCTAAGTTAATAAAATTCTCATTCTTTAATTCAATCTGGAGCAATCTAGGACCATTAAACACATTTCATGCAGAATTTTCTAAACCAATTAACACTTAAACTATTTATTCCAACTTCAATTTAAAAAATGAAAGTTTCAAACACTGGAATGAAATAAGCTTATTTGCATTTAAAAGATAATAATTCTGTGTGTGATGGACTGAAGGAGTTTAATGATAGAAACAGTAGAATAAGTTCAGTAGCTATTACATAAATCCAGTTACAAAAAGATGAGACTTGAAGTAAGTCTTTGGTAATAGCGATGAAGAAAAGTTAAAATGCAGTAAATATAATGGATATGAGTCAAAAATTGATGTCTCATTTGACATTCATAATATGTGTGGAGCGGTAAGATAGATTTTTTTTTTTTAATTTAAATATTTGTGCTGTTGGCTAAAAAAAATACAAAGCTGGAACCATTTTCTGGGAGTGAACTGGAGTAAGAAGAAGAGAATATTATTTCTGTTTTACACATATTAATTCTGGGATGCTAATTAAGTAATTTGCAGTTCTCTAGTAGAGCTGGATAAGTGGATATGGAGTTATGAATTTGAACCATAATAAGTAATAACATATCTAAAATTTAATACTATTCTCTAATAGTATTTTTTAAAATTTCCAAGTAACTAAATTTGTTTAAACAGCAGTTTAAAACATACAGCATTTATAGTCATTGTGTTCAAACACATATGAAAAAGCATTATATAAATATATATTATACACTATATATATGGAGTATATAACTCACGACTATTTCTAATATTGAAATTTTCTAGGGACAACATTTCAAGCAATGTTTAATATTTTAAAAAGTCATATTAAAATTTCAAATTACATAGTGATTTCTAAAGATATATTTTAAGTAAAAATACTTAAGAAAACATAGCCATGTATAATTTGACACTTTTTCTTACAGTGGTAGATGTAGGCTGGTGTCTACATCACAAAAGGAGAATTAAAAGTTTTTTGGAATTCACTTTACCTCTGTATAAGAAGCAAAGGGAATTTTAACATAGAAGAAGAACAGGAAAGCAATATGAACTCTCAAAATGAAAAGATTCTTCTAACCCATAGTCAGAAATTATTCTAAGGTATAAAATTTTTTTTTTGCATCAAATTGTTAGATGTTAATTACTATGATTGTTTTGAAAGTTGTTCCATAATTTTACTCAATCCACTGCAATGACTTAATTTGTTTTTTTTTAGTAGAGATGTTGTGGATTTACAGAATAATCATGCATAAAATACAGGGTTCCCACTGTATTATTAACAACTTGCATTGGTGTGGTATATTTGTTATAGCTAATGAAAACACATTTTATTAATTGTAATATTGACTATAGTCTGTGGTTTAACTCAGGGTTCACTGTTTCGTTTCACAGATTAATGGAGGTATTTTATAGAGGGAAAAAAATCATGACCTTACAAAACAGTCATGCATAATGTGCTAAATTACCAAACTTCATCCTTTCCACAAACAATGCATTATTGTGAATATTTGTTACAGATTATGAAAGAACATCATGAATATATTACTACTAGATATAGTCCATAGCTTTCATTGGGTATTTTTTCCATACACTTCACAATTATTAACACCATGTATTAGTATTATACATTTGCTGTAGTTCATGAGAGATCACTCTTATATTTGTATTGCTAACCACAGTCCATCATCCACCACATGGATCACTGTGTTATAAAGTTCCATGCCTTGTACAATCCAACTAAAGTGTACACTCAGTGGTTCTTACTTTGATCACAGAGTTGTGAAATCCTCAACTCATTATACTTTTGAAAATTTTTCTTAGTCCCCCCATAAATACTCATACTCGCCACTATCAACACTTATCATTGATATAGTGCCTTCTTTGACATTTATGCAAGACTATTACAATATTGCTGCTAACTGTAGTCATAAGTTTCATTAATTGTATTTTCCCATGCATCACCATATTCTTTCTACTTTGTAATAGTGATGTATATTTGTTTCAGTTCATAGAATATTATTGTATTTGTATAATTAACCATAATTCTCATCCACCATGGGGTTCACTATGTAATTCAGACCCCAAAATGAAATGTCATGGACCAAATTCATTTGCAGGTGAATTCTATCAAGCTTTCAGGGGGTATTGAGTACATTCAGGCAAGATCAGGTACATTCAAAGATTTAATACCAATCTTATGCAAACTCCACCAAAATAACTGTACAAGAAGGAAAGTTACCAAATTCATTCTGTGAAGCCAACATCAGTCCAATACCAATGTCAGATAAAGTTTTTTATGAAAAAAGAAAAGTACAGACCCATTTCCCTAATTAATGTAGATTCAAAAATCCTCAACAAAATACTCCCCAATCCAACCGAGCAATGCATTAAAATAATTATTCATCATAATCAAGTGGGTTTCATTCCAGGCATGCAAGGGAGGTTCAACACAAGAAAATCAATCAAAGTAATACATTGTATTAATAAATCAAAGAAGAATCACATGATCATCTTGATTGATGCAGAAAAAGTATTTTAGAAAAGCCAGCATCCTTTGTTTTATTTAAAAAAATAAAAAGCTCCAAAAGATAGGTATTGAATGACTGCCACAATTATTTTTCACTATAGTGCTAGAAGTTCTAGCTAGAGAAATCAGGCTAGAAAAAATAAATAAAAAAGCATCCAGGGAAGCATCCTTGGCCCAATGGATAGGGCGTCTACCTACCACTTGGGAGGTCTGCAATTCAAACCCTGGGCCTCCTTGACCCATGTGGAGCTGGCCCATGCACAGTGCTGATGTGTGCAAGGAATGCTGTGCCACACAAGGGTATCCCCCACATAGGGAAGCCCCATATGCAAGGAGTGCACCCTGTAAGCAGAGCTGCCCAGGGTGAAAGAAAGTGCAGCCTGCCCAAGAATGGTGCCTCACACACAGAGAGCTGACACAACAAGATGATGCAACAAAAAGAAACACAGATTCCTGGTGCCACTGATAAGGATAGAAGACATCACAGAAGAACACAGCAAACGGACTCAGACAGCAGACAACTGGGGGAGGGGAGAAATAAATTAAGAAAAATAAATCTTTTAAAAAAAATCCACATTTGGAAGAAGTAAATGTTTGTGATTCACAGATGATATGATCCTATACCTAGAAAATCCTGAAAAATCTACAACAAAGCTACTAAAGCTAATTAACAAGTTCAGCAACATTGCAGGATACAAGGTTCAGTAGTGTTACTATCCACTAGTAATAAGCAATCTGAGGAGGATGTCAGGGAAAAGAAATTCCATTTACAACAGCAACTGAAAGAATCAAATACTTAAGAATAAACCTAATCAAGAATCGAAAGGACCTGTGTTCAGGAAACTATAATACTTTGCTAAAATAAATCAAAGACCTAAGTTGAAGAACATTACATGTTCATGCTTTGGAAGACTAAATATCACTGAGATGTCAATTATACCCAAATTAATATACAGATTCAATGCAATCCTAATAAAAAAATTCCAACAACATTTTTAAAAAAATGGAAAAGCCAATCATAAATTTTTTTGGTTGGGTAAGGTTTCCTGATTAATCAGGAACATCTTAAAAAGAAAGAACAAAGTTGGAAGACTCATACTACCTGACTTTAAAGCATATTACCTACATATAGATGAATGGAAACAAATTAATTGTTCATAAACAAATCCATCAAGCTGGGTTAGAACAGTCTATTCAACAAATGGTGCTGGGAGAACTGGAAATGCATAGCTAAAAGAAAGAAAGAAGACCCCCATCTCACACCTCATACACATATTAACTCAAGATGGATCAAAGACCTAAATATAAAAGCTAGAACCATAAAACTCCTAGAAGAAAATGTAGGAAAACCTCTTCAAGACCTGGTGATAGATTATGGTTTCTCAAACCTTACAACCTTAGAGGACTTTTTTGTTTGTTTGCTTGTTTGCTTGTTTTTAAATTTTTATTATCGCAACATACATTCAACCTAAAATTTCCTTTTTAACCTAAACATTCAAATATATAATTCAGAGCTATTAATTATGTTCACAAATTGTGCTACCACCACAATTATCCAATAAAAAAAAAAAATTTCCATTACCCCAAATAGAAACTCTGTACATTTTAAGCCTTTACTAATTTTTCCTACCCAAACCTCAGTTCCTTTGGTAACCTCTATTCTATATTCTAACTCTGTGAGTTTTCTTATTCTAATTATATCATATCAGTGAGGTCATACAATGCTTATCCTTTTGTGCTTAGCTTATTTCACTTACCATTATACCTTCAAGGTTTATCCATGTTGTTACATGTATCTGAACATGATTAATTAATTTTCGTGGCTAAATAATAAGCCATTGTGTGTATACACCACATTCTCTTTATCCATTCATCAGTTGATGGACACATGGTATGCTTCCATTTTTTGACAATGTGAATAATGACAATATGAACATCACTATCCAAATATCTGTTCAAGTCCCAGCTTTTGATTCTTTGGGGAATCTACATAGAAGTGGGATTGATGGATCATATATTGAGCTATACTTAACTCATTGAGAAATCACACAACTATGTTCTACAGTGGCTGCACCATTTTACTTTCCTTCCAGTAATGAATGAGTGTTCCTATTTGTCCACTTCTTCTCCAATGCTGGTAATTTCCTGTTTTGTTTTGTTTTATCTTTTTAATAGTAGCCATTCTAGTGGCCATGAAATGGTATCTCATTGTGTTTTTGATTTGCATTTCCCTAATGACTAATAATATTGAACATATTTTTTTCATGTGATTTTTGCTCATTTATGTATCTTCTTTGGAGAAATGTCTAGTAATGATTTTGTTCATTTTTAATTAGGTTGTTTATCCCTTCATTATTGAGTTGAAGGATTTCTTAATTTATTCTAAGTTAAACCTGTATCAGATATGTGGTTTCCGAATATTTTCTCTCATCATTTCTCTGTCTTTTTTATTTTCATGATAAACTATTTTGATGCTCAAAAATTCTTAATTTTCTTGAAGTCCCATTTATATATTTTTCCTTTTTTTAATCATAGATTGGAGGTTAGAAAAAAACAAACATTTTCTAAAAAAGATCCTGGACATGCTTCCCTATATTTTCTTTAGGTCTTTTATCCATTTTGAGTTAATTTTTGGCCATGGTGTCAGGTAGGAGTCCACCTTCATTTTTTTCAAATGAATATTCAGTTTTCTCAGCACCAATGGTTGAAGAGATTATTATTTTCCAATTGAGTGGTCTTTGCCCCATTGTTAAAAATCATTTGGCTATAAATGTACGGGATTTTTCCTGAATTCTCAGTTTGATTTCATTTTTCTATATATTTATCCTTGTGCAAGTCCCATGCTGTGTTGTTTATTGTGACTTAGTAATAAGTTTTTAATTGGGAAGTCTGAGAGTCCCAACTTCATTCTTCTTTTTAAAAATGGCTTTTACTGTTTTTGGCCCCTCAGCCTTCCATATAAGTTGGTGATAGGATTTTCCATTTCTTCATAGAATATTATTAATTTGCTTGGAATTCTGTTGAAACTGCCAATCATTATGTGTAGCATTGGCATGTTAACAAGATTTAGTCTTCTAAATCATGAAGAATATTTTTCCATTCACATGGGTATTCTTTAATATTTTGTAGCAATGTTTTGTCGTTTATTTGCATTCTATTCCTTCACATCTTTGCTTAGATTTATTTCCAGATATTTGATTCTTTTAGTTGCTATTGCAAATAGAGTATTTTTTTCTTGATTTCTTCTACAGATTGCTCAGTAATAATCTATGGAAACACTACTGATATATGCATGTTAATCTTATATTCTGTCATGTCTATTCCTAGTTTTCTCAGTGTTTTTTTTATCAATATGTTGTGCTGCATTTTGTCAAATGTCTTTTCGGCATCAATTGAGATGATCATGTGTTTTAATCCTTCACTTCAGTTTAGTGTGCAATATTACATTAATTAATTTTCTTATGTTGAACCAGGTTTGCATTCTTGGGATAAATCCCACTTGATCATGATGTACAGTTCTTTTAATGTGCTGTTTTATTCACTTCGCTAGTATTGTGTTGAAGATTTTTGTACATATATTCATAAGAGATATTGGTCTTAATGTTCTTTTCTTGTGGTATATTTTACCTGGCTTTGGAATTAGGGTGATATTGGCCTCATAGAATGAGTTTAGGGAATATTTCCTCCTCTCCATTTTTTTGGGAAGAAGTTGAGGAGAATTTTGTGGAGTTGTGCTTGCTTGGAATGTTTGGTAAAATTCCCCTGTGAAGCCATTTGTCCTCTACTTTTTTGTTTGGAGGTTTTTGAAGACTCTTTCAATGTCTTTACCAGTTAGGTTTGTTCATATCTTCGATTTCTTCTTAGCAAAGGTAAGTAATTTATGTGTTTCTGAGAATTTGTCCATTTCATTGAGGTTATCTAATTTATTGGCTTGCAGTTATTCACAGTATCCTCTTGTAGTCTTTTTTTTTTCAGTAGTAGTAATATACCATTTTCATCTCTGATTTTCACTATTTATATCCTTTCCCTTTTTTTTTTTCTTTTTCAGTCTACTTAAAGTTTGTCAACTTTATTGATCTTTCCAAAGAACCAACTTTTGTTCTTTTATTGGTTCTTTCTATTGTTTTATTATTTTCTATTTCATTTATCTCCACCCCTAATCTTGCTATTTCTTTCCTTTTGCTTTCTTGGTTTTGTTGCTCTTTTATTCTAATTCTTCCAGTTTTGAAGTTAGGTTTCAAATCACTTTGAGAGAAAAAAATTCTTCTTTTTTAATGTAGACCTATAAATTTCCCACTCAGCACTGCCCTTGCTGTATCCCATAAATTTAGATGTATTGAATTTTCATTTTCATTAACCTCAAAATTTTTCCTTTCTCTTATTTCCTCTTTAACACATTGGGTGTTTAAGAATATGCTGTTTAATATCCATATATGTGTGAATTTTCCAGTTATCTGTTATTAATTTCTAGCTTCTATCCTTTTTGATCAAAGAAGATACATTTTATGATTTTAATATTTTTTTAATTTATTAAGCCTTGTTCTGTGACCTAAGATATGGTCTATTCTGCAGAATCATCCATGGGCATTTGATTAGAATGTCCATTCTGCTGTTGTTCAGTGACGTGTTCTATTTATTTCTGTTGGCCTTTTTGGCTTAGACAATTGCTTAAGCCCTGTGTATTTTTATTGATCTTCTGTCTAAATGTTCTATCAAGTATTGAATGTATTTTATTAAAATTTCCTACTGTTACTATAAAACTGTCTATTTCTCCATTCAAACCTGTCAGTGTTTGCTTCAATCATTTTTGGGCCCTGCTGTTAGTTACATATATATTCATAGTTGCTGTATCTTTTTGTGATTTTTGACCCCTTTATCAGAATATAAGGACTGTCTAAGTCCTTCAAAATAACTTTTGATCTAAAGTCTATATTATCTGATATTACTTTAGATACCTCAGCTCTCTTTTGGTAACTATTGCATATATATATATATATATATATATATATGCAATATATATATAATCATTTCACTTTCAGCCTACTTATGTTTTTAAATTTAATGTTTCTTGTTAATAGCATGTAGTTGGGGTATGATTTTAAAAAAATTCATTCTGCCACTCTGCCTTTTGATAACTGAATTTAATCCATTTACATATAAAATCTCTAGTGTTATTTCAGGACTTTCTTATGCTATTTTCTTATTTAGTCTTCATAAGTCATATACTTTTTTTGTCCTTCACTTCTTCCATTAATGTTCCATCAACATTTAATTCCATATTTATTTGATTTTTTAATGGTCCCATATTAAGCATATTCTCATTTCTATCTGGTTATATTTTCACATATTTCCTTGTGGTTACCATTAGTTAAATTTTAACATCCTAAATAAATAATAATTATATTTGATCTGATACCAACTTAAATTCAATAGCGTATACATTCACTGTTTTAATACCATTCCATCTCCCTACTACTTTTCTTCTTGTTATGAATTATATCTTTGTATATTTGTATGTTTAATACCATAGATTTATCTTTACTTTTTAGGCATTTACATCTTAGCACCTGTAGGAAGAAAAAAGTAGAGTTAAAAAATAATACCAAGAAAACTAAGAAAAAAGTATTTTCTAAGCAAATCATACATCCCCAACTTTAAAAATTGGCTTTTTGCTTTGGCTGGTGCTCTATTTCAGAGTCCAACTCTTACATTAATAAGGTCAAACCAAGGCAAATGCAAAGTGCAATGTTCTCCATGTCTTTTCTGGACTTATGTCTAGTTCTGGGCTTGTGCTTGCCAGTGACCTTAAGTGTTCTGCTGTTTTCAGTTGTTTGAATGCTCCATCTACTTCCCAGGTAATAGATCTTCTTTCCCTTCTGACTCTTCTATTGCAGGACTTAAAGCAGGCAAGCTTTTCCCCCAGTTCATCTGCCTCAATTGTTTTCTACACTGCTTTTATTGTCTCAACTTTTTTTGCCTGGAAGGCAAATTCTGGGAGAGTGGGATGAGTTTCTCAAGTTAGTCTTTCCCAGCCAAAACATGGTCAGAACCCCACAAAAGGAATGCCAGCAGGCTCCAAACTACACTGAAAATGGGATGATGGAGAGGCCAGTAAGGATGCCAGGACCCTCTTTAATGACTCCCCAAAGCTATACTATTTTGACTTGGCCCCTGCTAGCTGGTACAGACTTTCAACTCTCTTCTGCAGCTCTGAGGTTGTGTACTGTCTTTAAGTCTCCTTCACTGCCTTTGTCCAGGGTTAGTTTGAAGAATGGTTGCCCTTAAAGCCAGACCTCAGCAATCCAAAGTAGATAATCAAAAGTGGTGATCAGGGATTAGCCCTTGCTTCTTGTACCTTTCCCCAAATCTTGAGGATGTGTGTTTTTATGTCCCTCTCTGTCACCAGCTATTCATGCCAATGTCTGGACCACAGTGCTGCTTACCACAAAAGTGAGAGATAGGTGCCAGTACCTGCTGCGTGGAGAGAACAATGCATTGGTAGACCATAATTTACTACACTCTTCCTTCCACTGTTTCTTGGATGCTACACATTGCTCTACTGGACTTCAGTGTTTTGAAATAGTTCATGCAGACAGTTCCTGCCTGTTTAATAGTTATTCTGGTGGAGGGAATGATTGCTGAAGCTTCCTACTCTGCCATTTTCCCACAATTCTGCATGTTGATTGGCTTTTTTTCCCCAAACTATATTCTGCATCTATTAATAGTTTTGGAATTAGAACTAAAGTGTGGTGACAGTTATTATCTTTCCAAGTGAACTAAATCTTTCATTAACCAGGTTATATTCCTCTCAAACTGAAGCATACTTTATTTAATCAACTTATCGAAAAAAGACAAGTGAATCTGGTGGTTTAGTTTTATGTAATCAAAACTATATGTTTAATTTTCTATACTGTTTTGTGCTTCAATCAGTTTTTTTATGACATATTACCATACTTATGATTGTGATTAAAGATTGCCTGCATATATTTAGGACTGTAAGAAGTAGATACTTTAACATTGTAATATTTTTTATTGTAATATATAATAAACTGCCCCAGGATTTGTTTATTGACTTAAACCTTCACCTCTTATTCAAAGCAATGCATGAATGAGGTGATAATATCTAATTGTATTTCTGTTTTCAACAAACATATGATTTTTTTTACTTTCTCCTCGTGTTATGTTGAGTACTATTTCCTATTTTCCATAACTCTGTCAGCTTACTTGCATATGAGTTTTAGAAAAAAAGTTCTCAAAGACACTCAACTAGCTCTATAAATTGATGTTTAAATTTTTAAAATATTAAATGTAATTTTTAATGAGAATAATAAAATAATAAATATGTTTCATAATTTTGTTAATTCTTTGGAATGTATATCTAAATTTGCATACTTATTGAATATTTTCACTGATAATGCATGTACTAGAATTATTTGCATTTAATATTGAAAAATAATAATCCTATTAATTAACTGACTGAAAAATGCTATATTTAAATTTTTTGATGCATACTCTAAGATTACTGTTTCATGTGACAATTTTTTAATATGTTCTGTAGAAAGAATCGAAAGATCACTTTTCCTCAATCATTGTTCATCAAAATGTAGATTTATTTTCAATCATTCATCAAAGTTACTTTCAGATTTATTTCTTATTATTGCTAGTGTCAGTCAAATTTCAGGACTTATTTTTTAATTTAGAAAACCTCTGATATAATTTTCCCATGAGTTATTAGATTTGTAAAATTTTCCAGAAACTAGCATTTGGTTTCATTCTTTCAAACTCTTTTTTTTCTCTTCTGCTACAGTAGTCTAGAACCAGATGTTGAGAGCATGTTTATATTATGACACAAACTCTAACCCTGCATATTTATTTCACAATATCAGAAGAGTGAATAAAAGGGGTATTACTGGAGGACAATATTTAAAAGTTGTGGCTATCAGTTTCTTATTTCTAGAGAGAAATTTCTGCAAAAGCATTTAAATATATCCCACCAAAGTCAAGTAAATATATTAACAATTCATCTTCCCCTAAACTTAGTTCCAAAAGCCCCCTAGCCAGCACAAGAACCCTTGCACAAAAGGGGAGATAAGGGAGAAGTAAAGAAAAGAGAGGGAGAGTTGAGGAAGAAAGGGGTGGCGGTGTTAACAGATTGTGGATAAAATATACTATATTTGGAAAATGCACTTGAACAAATGACAAAGAACCTGTTTCTCAGACTTTGTGATTAATCCACCACTGCCTCTTATGAATTTTGCACAAAGTAGAACAATGGTGGCTAATTGGTTTAATGGAAATCATTGTATTTGAGATAAAGTTTCTATTGAGTGGGGGGAAATACCATGTTACACTTTTTCTTGGCAGCCCAGCACTGGAACAGTTTGTTGTCAGGTAGGACAGATGATAGTTTGGGGACCTGGTTTTAAAACTTGAGAAATTAGAACTACCTTTACCTTATGAGTAACACCGTAAGCCACAGAACTTAGAGCTGTCTTGTAGATAATCACCCATACCTAATTATGCAGGGAGTTCTTGCTTTTGGAAAAGCTTCTGTAAGTAACCATGCAAAATTGACAACAGGCATATAGAAGATCCTGAGGCATTTCGTTGAAAATCAACAGGGTTCTGATATCTCACATTATTTTTCCTCATTCAATACCATACTCATTTTACAAGTTTAACCCTTCCTAACAACAAATATTCTTTAAAAATAATTGAGATTTTGCAACACTGAATAACTAAGGGATTAAATGCTTTATCACAATATTGAAGAAACCATGACAGTTCAGGTAGATAGATGAAAAGAAAGGCAGAAGAGTGAAGCAATAACATGACAAGAGTGAGGAAGCACTTTTTTAGAAAAGGAAAATCTATAGTATGGGCAAACTAACTTTATGGGTGTTGAAAGAGAAATTGATTTTTAGAGTTCGAAAATCCTCACTGAACTGAGAAGTAGTTGTTCAATATCAATTTACATTATATAGGAACTTTGCAATATTGTAAAAAAAAAAAGAAATCTAAAGCTTTATTCTGTAATTCTAGGTTGCTGATGCTTTAGAAGAAAGAATATAAGGCAAATGTATTTATTTAATCATTTTTGTCAGTAATACCCAGAGTGAAGAATTCATTTATAGCTATTTTGTTGCTAAGTTGAGTTTTAAAATGCTACCTATATTAAGCTAGAGAGTTATACATTTTTATCCTAAGATTTTAGTTAATTTCCACTTATGGAAAGAAGTGGGCTTCATTAATAATTAAAATTCCACAGTAACAATCTAAAATCACTATCAGTTTCGAAAAATGAAGATTTTTGTTATTTTACCTGTTTATTGAACCTATATAAATATTTATTTGAATTTTATGTGACTTAATCTTTTCATATTTAGTTGCAGAATGTGAGTAAATCCTTAAAAGTCTAAAATGTTTTTAGAAATATGTAAGTGTGTGTATTAAAATAGCAAAAACAAAACAATAAAAACTAGTTTTTGTATTTTCTTTTACTCTTCCAAATTGTTATTGCGCAAACATTCATTAGTCAGATCATGATCAGCTGCAGATTCAAATATGTTCTGCCTTTTAAAGTCTACTGTGAAAAGGTAGGTGGATAATATGAATACGAAAACTCAATTAAAAGATATATCATATTAAGAATTGCATCATTTAGGCTTAATTAAAAATGCAGAAAACTGGATCATTGGTTGAGAGTCAAAAACGGGATGGGATTTGCATGCTACAAATGACGTTGATAACATCATGCTAAGTAAACACATATTTCATCAGTCTAAAATGGGCAGAATCCGTGGGACAGAAGTTCGTTTCCACAATCTCTGCTGCAGGGGAAGATGAATATGGAAAGACTAGCTCAAAATGACAGGATTCTTCAGGGAAGTAACAAATAATATATTCACTCACTTTTCATAGAACAAAGTATATAACATAGTCATGCCTACCGCTTAAGGTGGGAAAGCGCAGGTCCTCAAGTTCTTTGAAGGAAGAATACCAGACATCTTGATGGGTAGTATTATGTTCTGAAACTATTTAGTTTTCTACATTTTAAATTTTTAGCCATGTGTGTTATTTAATAGAAACCAGTTCATTTTATATAATAATAAAATTGCTGATAAATAAGAAAGAAAAACAGAAATGAAGGTGATATATAAATATGGAAAAAAATCAGTTAATAATGCATTGTTAAGAAGGAATGCAATTTTATAATAACTTTGATTCATTTAAATCTCCCCTTCCTTCTGATGTTTTTGCAAGCATGTGAAAATAGATAACATGATCAAATCGGTTATCTCTATGCAATGGACATATGAAAAATCCTTATTGTATTCATATACTTTTCTACAGTTCTTCCTAGAAATTTTCTGAAGTGACTATATGAAGACAAGCAATTAAACAATGCAATTTTAATGTGATTAGTGTTTTTGAATTGTACATCAATATTTTGTGACTTTACCATACTAGTTTTATGACCTCATATATAATATAATCAATGTTAAGGCTTAAATAAAAGAAGAAATAATTATATTATCCTCTTATTTAATGTATGCAAAATTGTGGTGATAATATAATTAATTTCTTTTTGAGCCACTGGGGATTGAACCAGGGACTTAACACATGGAAAGCAGGTACTCAACCATCTGAGTTATACCTACTCCCAGATAAAATATTTTATGGTTAAGAACAATGAGGTCCATAGTGGATGTATAGGTAATCTATGATACATTTTAATCTGGATGGATATTTCAGTTTCTTATCTTGATTTAAAGTATGTATTTTTCAGGTATTATATAAGTCAGGGTCCCAAGGGGAAAGAGGTATGCCACTCAGCATAATTTGAGGAGGATTTGTTACAAAGCCATAAACAACAGAGGAGAGAACAATAAATGAGATTAGAAGCAGAAAATGCTATTACTATCCTTAGGCAGGAAAGGGCAAGGAAAAGTATAAGTCACAGAATCCAAAAGGAGAGATTATAATAGAGGGGAGGCCACCTTAAGAAAAGCAGTGTTCTTCAGTTAAGGGACACAGTACATAATGTAGGATCATGGGTGAATCCAGAAGAATACATATGCTGTCACTACCAAGTTCTCTCTGTCATTTTTCTTTCTGGGATTTCCATTGGCTGAATCTAACTGGAAGCCAGAAGCTGGGGAAATTTTTGGGAGTTGTCAGGCTATAAGATTGATGAGAAGGGAGGAGTAGAGAGGAATAAAGTGGGAGGGATGAATAGAAGATATGGACAAACATACTATCATTAAATATTATGTTAAGGAAAACTATTGCATACATTACTATGATGAAAACTCTCTTATTGTATTACTTAAATATAAAGAATAGGAAAAAAAAAGTATTGATTTTTTAAAAGCAATAACATGTAGACTACCAAGGTAAAAGTATAAATGTATTAGTAAATAATTATAAATTTTGTCCTGAAAAAATTATTTTGGGGTGAAAATATTATGAGAGATTCTTCAAGCTGTATTCTTATTGCCAGAGTAGTTTCATAATTTTACTCTTTTGGCTATAAATTCAAGTGTGGGAAGCACAGATTTCTACTATGTACATTAAAAGAGAGCAAAAATTGTGGAGAAAAATAATCCCTTTCTCTGATAAATTGCAATCAATTAAAACATCTATATAGACTATATATAGAGGCTATGCAAAATTTATTTTGCCCATTTTAATAAATAAGTACAATTAAAGGATAACTATAGAGAATAACAGAAGAATATTCATAGATTAATTATCCCTTTAGGTAGGTTCAACCGTAGAAACAAAGCATTCACTTTGTATGTAGATCATAATTTGCTTCATTACATACATTACCTGTGGCAAAGACTGCTGAATTGAAAGCTTTATGCTTCTTTTTCATTTACTCTGAGTAAATGAAAGTGCTCTGTGTCTTGGAGAGGCTCAGGTGGCAATGACACGATCCTCCAAGTGTCCCTTTTTCTTTTCAAACCACTGGGTGCAGAGGCTAGAGAAGCCACAGTGGAGCTTCTAGATGTAAAGAACTTGGGTCCCAAAGTCACCTCTTAGTGGCAAGCTTCTGGAGAAAAAAACATTAGCATTTTACCCAGTCAGAAATAGCAATTGATCAAAATAGAAAACAGAAGAGGAAAAGAGGGGAGAAAAATCAGCAACAATTTGTGTGTGTGTGCATGTGTGTGTGTATTTAGGGAAATCATAAATACCTTACTAAGTGGTCATCCTCCATACCTCACCTACTTCCATCACCTTCTCTGGGACAGTCACAAACACATGCCAAGCAGTTATCGTCTGGCTACTAACCCAACCTCCTTTTCTATTGTGTGCCATTTACCTGGGGATGATGTTAACTTATGAAAAGACCCAGGCAGAACTTAAACCAGGAAACCAGGAACAAGTGGCCCCAGAACAGGAATCTCAGTGATGAGGACCCCTCCCCCCTGAGGTGGATTAAAATCACTCTCAAATAGTAAAGATTTGTATTCTCTTCTCTGGCATAAAGTTAGGCAAGAGGAGTTGCCATCTATTAACCTTACCCAGAGCAGTTTTCACATACCTTGGTAGATTTACCGTGATGGAACTTCTTCCCCTGCTCTTTTGGACTCCTTGTGCTTTGCAAGTGACAAGGAGATTATTTTCCCTTTCTGGACTCTTTATTCTGTGAAAATAATAAATGGACCATTTGTTGAAAGTTTCTATTGTGTCCTGAACCTGTGTTCACATGATGCGCCATTGTAGCAACTCATTACAACCCATACATATTTACTATATATTTTGGATGATTATACATATATACATGTATATGCAACACACATATGAAATAAAACCAAATATTTAACAAAATCGACTTATCATATTAAAACATTATTGTATTCTATATTTTAATTGAGGTATAACTTACACAAAATAAAGTTCACAAATCTTGAGAGCAACTTGATTTTTTTTTTTTTTTTTTGACATATAGGCATAATGTCTTCCTCTGTGAGCAATCTGTTGTTAAACTCATCCGAGAGGGAAGAATCTGTGGCTCTATTAGATGGGTTCCCGCCTACCATATGGGAGGCCTCGGTTCGTGTCCCAGAGCCTCCTTGTGAAGGCAGGCTCGCCGGCAGGCTGCAGAGAACCACCTGGCCGCAGACACAGTGGAGAGTTGACTCAGCAAAAGTGATGCAACAAAAAAAGAAGGAAGACAAGCAAGAACACGGAAGAGCCAGCAGTGGATGAACACAGAGAGCAGACAGAAAGCAAGCCACAAGCGGGGAGGGGAAAATAAATAAATACAGACACAGAAGAACGTACAGCGAAATGAACACAGAAAGCAGATAGCACACAAAAAGTTGCAAGGGGGGATAAAAAAAAATCATCTGAGTTTGATTTCTTTCTTTCAGATATTGTATTTTACACTTCTGGAATGTACATTTGATTCTGTTCTTATGATTCCAATTTTCTGTTGAAATTCTCATCTTTCCTGCATTTTCTCTCTTTTTTCTGTATTTTATTTAGAATATCAATAATAAGCTCATTTTATTCCCTTCACTATTTGTATTATTACTTTGTCTATTTCTGTTCATTACTAGTCACTTTTCACCACCTTTTTTACAAGTCTAGTTATTTTTTAAAGAGCTATGAAGGCTCCAAAAAGTTTTTGTTTTTGTTTCTTCTGTTTAAAAGGATTTTCCCTTTCCAATGTAAGGATCTAGTATAAAAGAGCCTATCTCTTCAAATTACACAATGATTAGCATTGTGTCTGGGTGTCAGTCTTTGTAAGACTGGATTGACCTCTGGTGCATCTCTGTTCTTGGGGCATTGCACTGCCAGGTTTTTAATTGAAAGTAAATAAATCCAAAATCCTTATCAGAGGCCAAAAAGCTTTATGATATCTGATTTCAGACTACTATTCCTATTTTTTACATTTCTACAAGGTGCAGTCAAACAGGAATTACATATCCATAACATATAATAAGTTCCTATCTTTATGCTTCTTTTCTATCATGTGTCTATGATTCAACATTATGTTGCTTCTGCCCAATATCTCTCCTACCATAACTACATTTGTCCAACCAACATTGACTCTATTTATTCTCCTTGCAAATGCCAAACATATTCCCATCTCGGTCCTTCAGCATTTGTTCATCCTTTGCCTAGAACTATTGAAGTAGTAAGCTACTCCTCATTACTGACAAGATAAAATGCCACTTCCATAGTTGGGCTCAAGACTGTGAAGAGGAGGTAGGAGTAGAGAGTCTTCCCCAAACACCTTAAGAATTCCCTAGTGGGGGCAGAAATGTCTCCTTCCTGACAGTATGAAAAAATCATCTGGATATAAGAGAGGTCCCTACGTCTCCCTATTTCTTACTCTTACATCTTCTAAATAAGAATTTGTTGTAGCTAAGATATTTCCATTAATAAAAGCTGCTTTTTTTTTCATTAAATTCCACCACTGGTTAATGCTTGGAGCTGATTAAATGTGATAATTAGCTGAAAAAAAGTGTCAAAGAAGGAAAGTTAATATATCATATATATAATAATATATATAATTTATATTATCACCTATCACCTTTAAAATTGGTCAGAATTACAGTTAATCTCCAGTCCTACGTGGAACACATCAAATTCCTTAATAATAGAGGAAATTGAAATCAAAGAGAATCATTGGTGGAAAGTTAAGTTTATGTTGTTGGGTTAAATGCAGACTAAGAGGATGGAATAATGAGAGCAATGTGATAAGTTTACCCAAGTTCTGAATTTGATAGAGAATGCCTGTCTGAGTAATTGTATGTCTGACTATATGTAATACTAAATAATTTGTTAGTAAGGAACATTTATACTAAATTAAAACTTAAGTACAGGTAATACATCTGATACAGATGAAGGAAAAGTATTCCTTAAGCCTATTTAACATCAAAATGTAAACATGAAAGAAGAAAAAATACACTTGGTGGGATATAAGTCACTATTTATAGAAATTATATTATATGGATACATATTGAATGGTTTTAAAGCCACCTTTTGTCATACAGTAAATATAAATAAGAACTTTATCCTTTCTTCATGTCAGTCACTGCAAACATGCTTGTTGCTTTCATACAAAGTAAGGTACAACTGCTATGAATAGATCATAATCCATTCCTCACTTTCTAAGATTAGCTCAAATGTATAAAATTTGAATCTAGTTCTAGGTCTCAGAGCCTATATTTGGGGAATTTCTAAGTAGGATTCTTTTGCTACATGCTTAGTTGAATCTCTGCTTTGTTCTCATGTACTGATGGCTGACATTCTTCTTTTTCTACTGCATTTACAATCACACCTTCAGAATTTATTTCTCCATCATTTTGCTTAGCAACATCTTTAACAACACTACAAAAACTCTCAATATTTTTAGTTAAGGGACTTAGGGTCCTTCTCATAGAGAAACCACCTCCAGGATTTGGAAATATATTTAATAAATACAGATTATTTTTCAGATTTCCAAAAATTGCTAAAATGATATACCTCTAATTCCCTCTATAAATTAAAATTAAGTGACATATAGTTTCACAAAAGCAAACCACATATGTTAAAATAATCCATGTTTCATTGTATTAGTATGCTAATTTCTAATGGTGCTTTGATTTTTTAAAAAATTACATTTTATCTGAATACTTATAAGATCTAATTTGTGTTTTAATACATATAGACACATATCCTGATTCATCAACCAAAATTTCATTCAGTATCTGAAATCAATGGCAAGCTTAATGCTTTTTAAAATAGATAGCACTGTTTTAATTAAAAATGTCAGCAATGTAATTACTCCTTAAGCAAAAGGCCACAGAGAGGAAAATTGGATAATACTTAAATTGAGCATATAAGAAAATTAATTTGTGTTAAAATGTAGCAAATAGACATTTCTGTGGCATCATGATAAAGATTTCAGATCTTTTACTTCCTTGCAAAGTAGAATTTATTGAATTTATTTATTAAATTTGGTAAAACTCTAGAAGCTGTCTTAAAATATTTCTGAGGTATATAATATTTCATTTTCTTCTTTAAATCTTGTTTCTTCACTCCTAAAATAAATCAGACTAAAATTTAAGTCTGCTTCACTATCTTTTAAAATGCAGAAGTTTGTAGGTAATGTTTGCGGTTTCGTAGGTGATTGCCAAAATTTGCACTTTCTAATACCTGAGCACACAGATAGATTAAAGTTTAGTCAAGCGAAAAAACAGTTACCTTTCCCTTAAATCTACTATTCATTTTTCTGGGATTAACCATCCACAGGATCCTGCTTATTTAATGCATAAAAGGTGAATATCAAAAGATACAAATTATCCATTTGTGTGCAATCCTGCTATAAAATCCTGGAGGGGGAAGCATTGGATTGAGTTGATTGAAAGACACTCCTGAAAGCTACATTTTAACTTTATAAGTGCACAGAAGATGAGTTTTACTATTTAGATATATTCTGCAATAGGCCTTTAGACTATCTAGGAATAAACTACTTTTTGTGCTTCATTCTTTTGTGTTTCTTTTCATTGTTTTTAAGATATGCTTGCTATAACTGATGAATGAATGATGTTCACGTTTATCTAGTAGATTAAAAACATTACTTAAACTTTATTTAGGCTTGATTTCAAATTGTAAAAGAGTAACAACATCCATCTTTCCACTTAATTAGGTATCATCAATCTCTTTTTCTCTCTCTGAGATCTCATTTCTTTCAAGAGGAAAATAAGACAGTGGCAAATAAGCTTAAAAATGCTAATGTGTCTTCTGTAACAAATTTTAGTGAAGTTTTATGTTAGAATGGCATTATAAAACATAAATGTAATGAAATAAAAGTTTGCTTCATAAATATGTGATGTTCATATATATTTAACAATATCTGGCTGTAGTCATTATATTCCAACTATAGGAGAGGGAAGTTGAAGTGTCAATAATAAATTAAGTATTAAGTGTTTTCCTTGTTTTTGTTCTCCAAAAAATTTCTTGGCCATAGCATCTCTAAGTTTCCTACTCTTTAAAATCGATCCAAGAACATTATAAAGTCCTTTGTTTTAAAAAATAACTTTTAAGTATTTATGAAATAAGATTATCAAATTCAACACTACTTACAATACATTTTCTCAGATATATTATGGAACTCATTGCATCAAATGAATAAACATTTATTGAGAACATCAAGTATAATCTGATATTGCCTTATTAATATAAGTACATTCTTATATAATATTTCCCTTCCATGTCAGTCCTGTTTGTGGATTCTTCTGGTAGTGTATCTCCCATCCATCATCTATTAAATGGATTCTGGAACTGAAAGACCAAGGAAGTAATACAAGGTTTGTATGTTTTGTTTGTTTGCTTGGTTGGTTGGTTGGTTTCTGTTATTTTGAATGTGGACATCTGAATAATCTTCAGAGGAATTTGCTAAGTATATGAAGGTTGAAGACCATCAAAATATATGTGTGGGACTGATAAAAACTGATGTAAATTAAAATTTATATTTGAATATTATAAGTATATATGCACGAGTTGAGACTAATTTGGCATGGATATGCAGTTTGCTTCTAGAGATTTTGGAAAGACACAATTTGAAAATGGATTTTTGCAATAGCTGACACCAAGAGGAAAGTCAGAGAAAGAGAACTCAGTGAAGACACTTGAGAAAGAATGTTATGATAAAACTCAGCAATTCAGTGTCATGAAAAAAAAAGAGAGAGAAAATCACAAAGTAGGAGGACATGACAGTAATATAAAATTCTTCAGAGAGGAATTAAAATGCATCCAGTTGATTGAGTCAATCTGTTTATGGGGGCACACTTATAAGTTATTCAGCAGATTCATAAAAAACTGATGCTTAAATAAAATAAGTGAAAAAATGATGAGGTATAAAATATAAACCAAGGTTATAAAATATAAACCATGGTTTGGATAAATTCCATTGGTACTGGCTAGCAAATTGGAAGCAGGCAAGGAAGAGGAGTATATATTGGAGACAGGAGGTATATACAGTTGTTTTTCTACCTCGTGGTCTCTATAGTTTATCTGTTTAGAAGAAAGCATCAGCCATGACAGAGATTAAAAGAGGA
The DNA here is from genome assembly GCF_030445035.2 of Dasypus novemcinctus. Classification (NCBI taxonomy): domain Eukaryota; kingdom Metazoa; phylum Chordata; class Mammalia; order Cingulata; family Dasypodidae; genus Dasypus; species Dasypus novemcinctus. The sequence continues at coordinate 136,796,863 of NC_080676.1, forward strand.
AAAGAGGGTGGTAGAGGTGTTGCCTGTTTGGGAAAAGAAGCATCTAAGACAAGTAAGTAAAAGTTTGGGCACAGTTAGTTGCCTTGAGCAAAATTATGAGCTAGAAATAACTACACAGAACCATTACTTGGAAAGAATCAAGAATAAAAGAAATGATGGACCAGACTCCTATATGGGTGCTGATCTGACATATTTCACTGAACTAAAATCAACTTGCATAATAAATGTTGGAGCTTGTTAAAACAAGCATTCAGCTGTGCTTAGACCCTCCTTACCAGTTGTTCCTGGGTGCTGGTTGGTGACTCTGACCATGCTGGGTCATGCTGGATCATGCTGGAGAGATAGCACTTTAGCACACACTCACCAAGGGAGCAGTGCACATGGTTGTCTACAGTTCTGTATATTTGCATTTGGAATTGGATGACCCACATGGGGATGGGAGATCCTGTGTGATTTTAATCACAGAAGATCAGATATTAATTTCTACTCAGGGTAATCATGCACATCTTAAAGAAAGAGTTGGTTGTGATAAGCTAGGTTACTATCACTGGGGGCTGGAAAGGTCACCAACATTTCTTTCCTTAAACATTTCTTTCCTTAAACATTTGCCCTGGCCACGTTAGAGGCCATTAGCTCCATTCGTAGTTCTTAGTGTCTTGGAAATGCTATCTTTTTTTTCCATACCTGCTAAAGGAAAGACTTAATCTTCATGGAAAAATCAGGTGCTTGTTAATTTGTCTTGGTGCTATGATTGGGGTGATTCATGTTTTGAAAGAAGAGGAGACTAAGACCTTAAATGTAAGCAAGCTAGGTGATCTTGGTTTGGTGGACTTTGAATCATTTGTGGTGATTATGTCCTTTGTTATCATTGAGATGGGGCCTTGTGATGGACAGTCAAAAGCTTTTGTTTACATAAAAATCTAATATAGAACATTTCCATCTCCTGATTTAAAGACTGGGCATTGTTATAAAAGAACATTTTGCAGGAAAGCCTGTGTTGAGGCATCCCTTGACTTGGATTCTGTTTCTAAGTTTTTTCATCTGTTTAAGAACAAGGATTTATTATCTAAATAAGGCCCCAGATAAATTTAACATTTCCATAATGAGTCCAGTATAGTAGATATCCTTTACAATCTATATTAACCAGCTCAGCTATTGTTTAATAATGAGTTGTGGGATATGGTGGCTGATGGTACTTTGAGTGATTTCCCTATAATTTTGGGATAGAAAAATAGATGCAATATCATTATACTTTTAAAGATGTCCATTTTCATCTAACAAGTCTGCCTGGGTCTTTGAAAAAAAGATGAAAAAGCAATGAATGACAATCTTTATAATATGAATGTACTTTTAAATAATGAAGAAAATGTAACCTTCAGAGAAATGGAAATTAGGTAGCTTTTGGAAGAAAAAAATATTTAAAAAGCTAATCTATATTTTAGTTACTAAATGAATTTGAATATGAGAATATGTCTGAAAAAGAATTTTTCTTGCATTAGGCAGAATTTTAATATGATCCCTGTGAACATCACCACTGATGATGCTCTGATGATTGTGGTATATTACTTGCCAAGTTTTTAGATGTAGTTATAGTTACTAAGTAGATCATAAAATAGTGAAATTTTCCATGGAAAACTAATCTAATCACATAACTTCATAACTTCAGATGGAGAGAGTTTTCTCCTCTTAGAAGAAGAGGAAGTCATAGCACTTTGAAGCATGCCAAGGATTCTATGCACCATAACTAGTTTTGAAATGGAGGGATTCACATGACGAGAAATGTGGATGGCCTCTGGAAACTGACAACAGTTCCTGTCTAACAGCCAGCAAGGAAATAGGGATTTAAATTCTATACCCACAAGGAACTGAATTCTGCTAGCACCTAAATACATCTGGAAGAGCTCAGCCTGATCCACATCTTGAGTTTTCGCTTGTGAGAAACTAGGCAGAAACCCAGTTGAGCATGCCTGGACTTCTGACTTATAGAACAGTGAGATATTAATATATGTTGATTTAAGCCACTGAATTTATGGTGATTTGTAGAAATAAATTGCATTTAGAACTAAAACAGTTCTCAAATAATTTTTTGTAAAGACTATCTTTTTTATTGTTTCATTAATTTGGACTAAGGACAATCATCTTTCTATATTTTCAATAAAATATGTTGCAAAAATAATCTCAGTACTTGGATGGATTCCATTCCTGTTAGCAATCTATTATTGTAGAGATATTTTAAATGTTGATTACTGTACCAATAACTAAATGCAGTCATGCCAATTTTTATTATAAATAAACAAATGATTTATTTCTTCTTTGGTGAAATAAAAATAGGTAAAATACTGCAATGAACTAGTCTATTAAGTCTTTTCATTGATGAAATTACATTTTATTTGCCATTATAACCTTAGGGCAAAATATTGACATCCATTTGCTGTATGTGGTACTGTATTACTCATCCAAAATTAGTTCTATGTCCAAAGCCTTGCCATGACTTCCAAACGGGTTGCATATATTTCCCCCCCTCCATTGACTAAACATAAGACTTACTTTGGCCAATGGAAAGAGGACAGATATAAAAGTGGGTAGCCTTTGAAATGAAACCGTAAGGAGAAAATTAAGTTTCTACTAGTACTTTTGGAGCTTTAACCATCTGTCATGAGAAAAACAGGGCCCTGGTAAAATTTGAACCTTTAACCTAGGTCCCACAGTGAAGATACATGGAGCTGATATGGACTCAGCTCAGAGTCTGGAGAAAATTCTAACCTAGAGGCACCCAGTTGACCCCAGATGAGGTCAGCTTAAGGTCAACCAACACGCAGACCTCTAAGCCATTGATACCTTGGGAGTTTTTTTAATGCCATATATTTCAGCAAATAATTGTCTAGTACATTCTAATGCCAGATATAACTTGTAGAAAGTAAGTGGTATAATTTTTGGTGTAAAGGAGATGCAATATCAATTTTTGTATTCTAATAATACAAATAGTACTCCTTGCTAATGAGTTTAACTGACTAACAAAAGAGCAATTATAGTTGAAAATTCCTTTTTACTTTCTGTTTTGCTATTAACTCCTTTGAAGATAGCTTCCATTCAAGGAAATACAACAGAAACTCAAAGATTATCTAATCAAGAAATATTTTAGAATATTTTATTACTTCATATTAAAAACATAAACCACATTGCCTTTTGATTGAAGGTGCTGATATATTTATAATCACTTTCTGTAGATAAAAATAAGATGTCTTTTGGTCTCAAGATCATCTTATTAAGCATTTATGTCCTATAGTAAGCCATTGTTAAATATTGAATAAGTGAGACAAACACAATAAATGAGTCAGTGACTCAGTAAATAAACTAAGTTTTTAGCCATTAAATATTCTCCTTAAAGATTGAAAAGAAGACTTTTACAATTTACCGAGAGTGGAAGGAAAAGTTTAAACTCCTCTGATATTACTGGGAAGGAAAATCTTGTACTACTGGTCAATAAACTTTTTTTCCCCCATATAATAGAGCACTCCAAGGGTGAAAACAGGGCAGGTTACTTGTCTAGTCTTGTTTCAAGAATAGTAATAACAAACATACTGGCAAACAAAGTAATTGGTCTTATGTCAATACTAGAGTACTTATGTATGAAATGCTTTTAGTAAAATGCGTCTGGTTGTTACACTGACTTAAGGAAATAAACCCAAGATGTCTGAATTTACCTGATGGTTTCCTAAAAAATGCCATGGAACAATATGATAATTTGAGTATAAAGTGGAAATGTTTCATTGATTAAATTTCTCCATTTGGGTGTGGAAATTTCATAACTTACGTAACAATCTTATGTATTAACCTGTGCCAAAGATGATCATCAACTAGGAAATAAGCTAAGAAGTCTTTCAACTTTCCCATATCCTAGACAGAGCAATAATTATATAATTGATATCACTACTAAATCTTGATATTGGGTAATATTTCTGACTTGTAGGTCTGATTTGACTATCCAATTCTTGTATAATCGCAATCACTTAAAAATAATTCAACTTAATTTCAAGATCAAATTTATACTTGTAATCAGAAGAGACAGGAACAGTCATGGCACTTCTTATTGCCTGTTTCTTTTAAAAATTAAATAAGGTTCTATGTTATACTTAAATCTTCAAGGTTTTATAAATCTTTTTTTATATAGATAGTGATGGATATAGGAAAACATAGACAAGTTTGCGTAATTTTTAAGCATTTCAGTTGCCAATCCTTATGCTACAGGTATTTTAAATGCCAAAAATATATTTTAAATTTCCTTTTAAATAAATAAAACAAATCACTTATTCTAACAATTGATGTTTTCCTGAAATACATGATGAGGGTATGTGAAATTATTTTATTAGTGATACACATATTTGAATCGAAATGGAAAATATTTTTTTCCTATTTTGAAAATCCAGCATTATGAAAAATAGAAAGTGACTATTTAATGGAAATATCTTATCTTGTTCCAGGACAAAGAACTATCTAATACTTCAAAGATTAGGCTCTGCCTCATTGCCCAAGTAATCATTTTCACATTGAGACTATTTAGTCAGCTTTACAGATGAGAGTAATGCAGGGTAAAGTTTTAGAAATATATTATTATGTCTACGTAGGAAAAAATACATTTTAGAGGATAGTACTTAAGCTAAAAATCTTAAAAAGCCTAATGGAAAGCAAAGTATACTGAAGGCTAAGTAGAAAAAAATGATATTCAATTTTAGCTATAGGGAAAAAAATAGGTAAGTCTATTTAAAGAAACTGAAAACTCTGCCAAATTAGCCCTGCCTATTTGACACTCCAGGCTTATCCTGAAAATTTTCTCAGTATTTAGATAAATCCATACCATATGGCTCTGAAACATAACAAAGAAAAACATTTTGTATTAATATATGAGGCACTAACTATAATTATTTTGCAAAGCTGAGTATCCATATAGATGAAAGTATAAAACTTTTGCATATCATTGAAAGAAGATAGGAACTCATGAAAAGAGTTGACCATATTTCTTTTTGAAATACTGGTTTCTATTTTGAGAAAAGAATCAGTTGTGTGTTTTTTTTTAAGATTTTTCTTTCTTTCTTTCTTTCTTTTTCCCCCTTCCCCTCCTCCTACGCTGCTGTTTTTGCTGTCTGTGTTGTCTTCTCTTCTAATTTTCTGTCCTCTAGGATTCAATCCTGGGGACCTCTGATGAGAGGTTCCCTGTTAATTGTGCAATCTCAGTTCCTGGTCTCTGTTGCTCTTCACCTTTATTATCTCCTTGTCTCTCTTTGATGCATCATCATCATGCTGCATGACTCACTTTGTGCAGGCACTGGCTAACCACATGGCCACTCACGTAGGCACTGGCTCGCCACAGGGACACTCAAGTGGACACTGGCTTGTTTGCCATGCAAGCACACTTTCTCTTCTTTTTCACCAGGAGGCCCTGGTGGGATTAAACCCAGGTCCTCCCATATGGTAAGGAGAAGCTCTATCACTTGAGCCACATCCCCTACACAGAATCAGTTTTATTTACATTTGATGATTTTAGATTTTTAAATTTTCAGATAAGAGAAAATCTTCAAAGTATTATGTATGTGCAAATATTTATGTACACATACATGCATTATTGCTCCAGTTAGAAAACTTTAATCATTTTATGTAAATATCTTTAGATAGTATAGCTTTTTTTCTTTATATTTATTAGTCATAAGAAAAATTATTATATTAATCAGTTCTATTTCATCTTTTATCCAGAACTCTACTTTCATCCAACTTTGTTGAGTAGATCTGGAGAACTTAAAGAGATAAACAAATTTTAAATGCAAATGGAAATTTTTATTTACAAATTATGCATACAATACAATCTCATTCAAAGCAATTTTCCTGGGTCATAAACAAAAACATGTTTTCAAAACATGAGACATTACCATTTCAGCAATTCTCTTATGAAATTAGAAAAACTTATGACCAACTCTGTTATATTTTTATATTTACTTATTTATCCATTTACTTATTTTTCACACAGTTAATTTAACCTTTTTAAGTTTAGAATTGTTTCTGTTTAACTAAATACATATTTAGATATCTAAATAATCATTCCTTTTTCTCTACTTCCTCTAGCTACTTTGGGCTAATCAGGGCTAATTGAATAAGCAATAAATCATACTTCCTAATAAAAGCTCCTAATTTCAGAAAAGATAAATTTGACATCTTCAGCTGTCTGTCAATCATGATCTGTCAAGGAGTTTAGGATATGAACTAAGAATGTTGGTTGACAAGCATCCTTCCTGCCTTCTCTAACAAACATATACAGTCTTGTCTGCAAGGTTTGAAAGAAAGTGTTGGAAATGATTTTGTTTTATTTTCTAACACTTTGTAGGAGTCCGTATGATTAAAATTTTTGACCCAGGGATAAAAGAGCTTTGTTTTTGAGGCAGGCTTAGCTTTCTAAGGAGAAAGAATTTGCTAAGTATCTTTTTTTTTTTTTTTAATATTTATTTATTTAATTTCCCCCCCCTCCCCTGGTTGTCTGTTCTTGGTGTCTATTTGCTGCGTCTTGTTTCTTTGTCCCCTTCTGTTGTCGTCAGCGGCTCGGGAAGTGTGGGCGGCGCCATTCCTGGGCAGGCTGCTCTTTCTTTTTCACGCTGGGCGGCTTTCCTCACGGGCGCACTCCTTGTGCGTGGGGCTCCCCCACGCGGGGGACACCCTTGCCTGGCACGGCACTCCTTGCGCACATCAGCGCTTAATTCACCTATTTAACCCTGCTTTCATGTTGGCATTCCCAAGACATTAATGCTCTAAATCAACAAAATTGTTAAATCCCTTTTAAAGTATAATTCAAAGGCAATATGATAAACCAACCAACCAACCAACAAAATTGTTAGAAAATGCCCTAAGAAATTTGTGATGAGATAGTAAAACAGATACAGGCAGTGCTGTGACAAAAAAAGTTAATTCCATTCCATAAAAATTAAAAATAAATAGCACAGATTTCTTTGAACAGTCATATCTAATGCTTTATCTTAGGGTAAGACATAGCTTTGCATGTATCTGCATATATCTAAATGTGAATAAATTTCCATTTTAAAAACAATTTATATATTATATATATTAAAAATAATTTTTAGAACTACAAGGAACTTGACAGTCTGCTAATATGCTAACACATGCAACAGACATACAGGGCATATGACATTATTGTTTCAGGTTTTATTGGCATTAAGGCTTTATACCAAGATAATGTGATAAAGTGATAGGAAAATTAAAAGAAATATTACATTCTATTAAGTGTTAGGGGAGTTCAAGTTCATTTCAGCATAGAAAAATTGAAAAGATCACATTAATGTGTATAAATTGACTTGTGCTTTCATAGAAGGATAGGATTTGGAAAAGTGAAAAAGAAGATAAAGAATATTTCAGATAATGGCATACTCTAATATAAATGGAAAAAGAGTTTGATGTGTGTATAAAATAGCATGAATAAAATTTGGAAACCTCTGTACTATTAAATCAAAGTAGATAGGCTATTTTGGACTACAGCAATTTCTATAGTAGCTTTTGTAATGACATGCTTATCCTTTCCCTTTTCATTTTCTTAGTTATAAAACCACTCTTTCCTGGTGAGAGTTATTGCATTGTCCTGATGAGATGCATGGAAGGGTAAGTGAGTCAGATCTACCTAAAGTCCTATTCCCCTGGTCAAATTGATTTCTTCATAGAGAGAAACTTGACCACAAGTGTGTTAGTTGGAGTCCCTCCATGATTTTTGATATGAGGAAAGAAAGAAGTCTTTCTGGGATTTCTAGTGATGGATGGAGTTCTGAAAACATCTCTTTTCCATCAGCTGTGGGCATATCTGGCATTATTTGTATATAAATTGCTTAAATCCAGAGTTGTTCATGGAACATAGCTATTATTAAAGAAAACAGAACTGAGAGTGGAGGAAAATAGAGGTTGAGGACCAAGGACAGCATTTTTTTTTTTTTTTTGGTATCCAAATTTATCCTTTCCTGATTTTTCAATTATACAAATGAAAAAATCTTCACTTTTGTTCTGTTTCTTAATGTGCAATTATAATAAGCAGGCTTTAATTTAGAAAGGTTACAAATGTAGGAAGCAAAGCGGCCACAGAAGTGGGAAGATGTTCAGGGAATTTCATGTCAGCAATACTAATAAAGTCTTTTGTTAAATATTATCCAGTATTTCAATGTAATCACTCAGGAAGGTGCTGGGGAGAGTGTCATCTGAGCACATAGAACATTATCAATCAATATTTGTGGGATAAATGAAGAACTGAATGGTCATGCCATTAAAAACAAATAAAGTAAAAATCTCATTCAAAGAAAGTGTTTACACTTTCTTTTTCTTTCCTTATTCCTTACTCTTTTTATCTTGATGACAAGGTTTGGCTAATTGGCTAAAATAAGTTATAATTTGAATGAAGAAACAAAATGCACAATAGATACAAGAAGGGAAGTGTCATTTGTGTGTGTGTGATGGACAAGAAAACAATAGTGCTAAATGAATAGAAAAGATTATCCTATAGAATAGTGTCAGAAAAAAATTTTGCCTAATGGGCTGAAGATAAATGCATGTCTTAATAATCAGACTGAAGAATGAACTTGTATTTTGTAGGAAACAGAAAGTAATTGCAGGTTATTGAGCAAAATATTGACATAAAGCAAAACTATGGGAAGATCAATCCTACAACCTTTCCTAGAATGCAGAGTGTGTAAGTGTTTGTGCATCTGTGTGCACATATATGCTGGAGAAGGTACTTTGTTGGTTGAGGAATGAACACTTTAAATATATTGCATTATCTTACTATAATTTCTGCGCTAGTTTAATCTAGTTTAAGAACTATGTGTTCTTTTTCTCCTTCAAAAGTCTGGTGCAATATCAATATAAGCTTGTTCAAAAAAGTGATCGCTGGTTCACTCTTTAAAAGTCTTAGAAAATGTTTTGCAGGCTGGAAACCTGGGCAGCCTCAGCTAGGTTCTTGGCTGAGGACATGGCAAGGCTCTCATCTGTAAGCACTGGATTCCAAGCTCAAGGATGTTTTCAAAATTCAGTTCCTGGTAATTGCAGGACAGAGGTCCCTTTTTCCTTGCTGGCTGTTAACCAAAGACCACTCCCAGATTCCAGAGACCACCTACATTCTCTGTCATGTAGCCCCTCCATCTTCAAGCCAAAAATTGCACATTGAATCATTTTTGTGCTTGGAATATCCTTGTCCTCTGCCAACAGACTGAAAAAAGTCTCTGCATTGCCTTGATTCCTAGAATTAGATACAGTGCCCTCTGACAATTTTCTTATCTAAAAATCAACAAATTAGTAAACTTAACTATATCTGCAAAATTTATTTTGCCATATAATCATGGTAGTAACAACAATAGTCTTGGGGGCCATCTTAAAATTCTGCCTAATTCAAGGACAAGTTTTCAGATACATTCTGATATTCAATCTCATTTTAAAAAAGAAATACAGAAGAATTTTTTTTCTCAAAAACCTGTCATATTTCTATTTCTTTAGGAGATATTTTCATTAGTTTGCTGTTCAGTTTCACAATATGAGTTTTCATCATTAATTTTAAGAATTGCATATGTTAAAGATTTCCACTCATTTTGTTTTTATCTTTTCAAAAAGACATGCAAACTTGCTAGATGAAAACACATCACTAAAAGCATAAAATATCCTAACAATAATCATAAGGAGGGCATTTAAGACTAAAACCATCATCACAGGCATAATTTGCTATCCCTAAAAATAATAAATGAACAGGTTAAACCTGATGTTATAATGAATAACTAAAAATTTTTGTGCCAAATTCCCTCAGAATTTGTTTATAAAAGATGAATAAAATATTATTTGCAATATTTTCTTAAACCCATATATATTTAAATTTGCACTTCACAAGTATGACTGTAAATGATTAATTTCTGCAGTTACAGGATATTTCGAATATTATAATTTAAGTAGACCACAGACATCAATCACAAATATTAATATTTTCTTTAAATAGCACTGGTCACCAAATTAGTAAAACTAAAATTTTCAACAAACTAGAATTATCATTTGCTGCTCATAAACTTCTAGTTTTAAAACCTTTGAGGGAAAAAGTTAATTCAAAGATTATGAAGCAAAAATGTTAAATATTACAGAAGATAAATTCAATACTCGATATATAATATTTTGATATATGTATCAATATTAATTGTAATTTTTTAGTTCTTCTACATCTTTAAGAGAGTCATTGAGTATTTTCATGCACTTTAAAAATAAAATGTCATAGAATAAACGAACTAATAAAATTAGTTGCAGGCCACAAATGTATCCTTAAACTTATCGCTTACATAGTGATTACAGTTTCAGGTTCCATGTTTAGTAAAATTTTCATTATTAATGAAACGTAGAAAGAAGCAACAAAATATATAATCATAAGCACAGATTAAACCTTAAATATGTGATATTTGGTTTTAAAATTGATATTGGAAGAACATATTTATCAGGATTACCTTTTTTCCTTTTCAATGTTTTATCTATCCATATTATTTTTGTGTGATTTCAAGAATAATAGTAAAATACCATAAAGAAGACCTGAGCAGATATTGGATCTACATTGAAAATATAAATATTATTAAACTAAGGTATTAAATGCCCTTATATTAATTTCAACATTTTTTTAAAGATGTATCCTAATTGGTGTGTCTAGCAAATGCATGTTTATTCATATGTTTATATATGTACATTTGTGTTGATAGAACAGCATGCCCATGAGTTTGTTGGGATGAAAGGAAGTACAGTTCTCTAAAATATTGTAGATAATATTTAATTCCATAATTGGTAGCTTACAGTGACTACAGTTAAATATTAAAGAGTAATCATTTCTATGTTAAATCAGTTCAACCATAAAATTCTATATAGAATGTGTTAAAAATGTATCAGTGAAAATTTGTTTATCCAGCAAAGTGCTGAAAAACAAATGTTCTAATATTAACTTTTCTTTTACTTGACAAAGTACTTCATTAACAAATTATTGAGTTCTGTCAGTTAAGAATTTGTAAATATAGACTATTGTATCAAGTCCTCAGCATTGCTGCAAGTATCTATGAATCTTGTCCTTCAAGCAGTGAAGCTTGGTTGTCACTGTGGGCCCCAAAGGGAGGGGGAAGGAGGAATAGAATAGTTGGAAGAGTGGGTAGCAGGAGGGCAATGGCAGTGTTCTACAAGATCCTGCAATGATGGATACAAGCCATGTTAAATATCACCAAAAATTTATGAAGTGTATAGTCTAAAAAATAAACCATAATGTAAGACATAATTAACCAAAAATTTATAAAATTGTATGGTCTAAAATGTAAACCATAAGGTAAACCATAATGGAACCAAGGTTAGTAGCTATGTTTCAATATCTGTACATCAGTTGTCCCAAATGTAACATCCACATGTAAAAAGATCATTGCTGAGGAATAGGGAAAAGGGATTCATGTTGGGTATATGGGAGTTCCCTATATTCTATATGTGACTTTATTGTGACCTAAAACTTTTTTGAAGACATTAAAAAAAAAAAAAAGACTGTAGACACTGAGGAAGAAATAGAAGAGATAGTCTTGCCATTGTACATACAGGGCAACACCTGTTACGTGATGAAAGATAAACTCTAAAAAAATTTTATGATATTTTTCATTTTTTAATACCCCAATTTATGTTTTTATTTTAGCTTTTCTAAATTATTATTTTTTCTATTTCTAATCTTTAAGCCTATCATTACTATTTCATTTTCCTATTAATTTAATTTGGCAATACCTTAGACTTCATTTTTGATAAAGTTTTGGATCACAGAGATGTTCAACTATAGCAGGGGAGAAGCACTGATGTGGGTTGTCATTTATAGGGGATGCATGGGTGCGAGGGAGTTCTCCATCGCATCTACATAGGGTATATAGATATGTTTGGATGTTTGTTGGGTATTGACATAGATGGTAGAGCTTCACACTACAACTGAGGGAGTGCTGAGTTCCCATTCCAGGAAACACTATTACACTCCCCAATGGAGCAGCCAAGTACAAGGGCAAAGACCAGTGAAGAAGGATGATACAATGATGAGCCCTTGATACTGATGACTATGCTTATAAGCCTGTGTGCTTGAAATTTCAACTGGGCTTAGAGTTGCAGAGTGCCTAAGAGCTACCTCCTGAGATCCTCCATGTTGCTCAAATGTGGTCACTCTCTAAGCCAAACTCAGCTTGTAAATGAATTACCTTCTCCCAGTGTGGAAGGGGATGAGCCTCCCTGGCACCAAGGGATTGCTACCACGCACCAACTGGTGGTGCAACTAGAAAAAGACCTTGAATAAAAGAGGGAAATGGTAAAGACTAATGAGTTTATATGGCTAAGAGACTTCAAAATGAATCATGGGTGACCAGAGTGGTCACAATTTTGCACATATATGCAGGATCTCAGAGACAGCCAAAGTAAATGCAACCCCAGGTAGTGGTGTTCCTGAGGGCTACAGAGGCACCCAGGTTCTACAGTCATGACAGATGGCTCTGGAGCTCAGTGCCTTGCCAGTGGGTCTTGAAATTTGTGCTCCTGAGTGTGATGGAGTTTAACTCAGATGTGACCTTTCAATACATGCCCATTCTGTCACTTTTACTGAAACTGTGGTTGGTGCTGGGCATGGTGTATGTTCAGGAGACTTGAATCTCTGCACTCTCTATGTGCCAGCTGAGCACTGAGCCTCACCAGAGTTGTAACACCTAGTCTCCTGTTCATTGGATTTACCCAGGTCAGCTAACAGGGAGATGAAGATGGTCAAACACCACACCAGGAAACCAAGAGAAACTACAATTGCAAGCAGGAGAATCGTATCCATCAGCCATGTGGGATCTAAGCCCCCTCTCAATTTAGAGGTGTAGTGGACCTCACCATCCCAGGGTCCTCACGATGGAGGAATAAAATATGGATTAGAGTGGACTTACTGGTATTCTACTATAGAATTACTGTGACTCTAGCAATGGAAGAAATTATATCATTGATGTGGAGACAGTGGCCACAGGAGTTGCTGAAGGCAGGGAGAGGGAAAAGGAGGTGATATTGGGGCATTTTTGGGACTTGGAGCTGTCCTCAATGATGTTGCAGGGACAGATGCAGGACATTATATCTCCTGCCATTATCCACTTAATGGACTGGAAAAGAGTGTAAACTACAACATAAATTATAATCCATGCTGTGTGGAGATGCTCCAAAATGTACTCATCAAATTCAAAGAATGTACCACATTAATGACAGAAGTTGTCAATGTAGGAGGAATGAAGGATGAGGGGAGTGGGGTATATGGGAACCTCATATTTTTAATGTAACATTATGTGTGACCTATCTATCTTAAAAAAAAAAGATAAGAAAAAAAGAAAAAAAAACTACCTAAAATGTAAATAAAGAATTTGTAAATATAATAAAAATTCCTAGTAAAATCCATTGAAAATTCAAACTGGTGGGAGCACCATTACTTTAGTCTTTAATGACTGAGTTATATGGAAGGTTTCACATCCCTGGCAATACCCTGGTATTAATATATATGAATTATCAGGCGATTATAGGCCAGTCAAAATTTACTGCTATTTAGAAAAAGAGTGCTTCTGAACTGCTAGGTTAATTAGGTTAAGTCAGTTTATTTTGAGAGTGAACCAAATGGTTGTCTAAAGAGACATTGTTGTTTCTGAATTCTCTCTCGTCTGTCTTCACTTAACAATTTAATAGAATAATTGGCAAGATTTAGTGCTATTCAGGCATAACTTTAAAAAGTAATTTTGATAATTCATAATATATGTAGACACATTCGTTATTAATGAAAGTGTGAAAATGAATTTTTATTTTATAGGAGAGAATAACAATGAATTAGGGAAAAACATAGCAAAGGTGGTCTAAATTCTCAATGGAAATATGCATTTGTATACCTTAAAGATCTGAGGATATATATTTATTTAGTTGAAATTTTTCAACAAATAATACTTAAATTTTAAAAATTCAGGAGTAGAGAATAATTTGGAATACATTTTTATCTTTATTGAACTAATGGTTTAACTTGTTGAGTCTTTGTAGTTAATTATGACAAAAAAGTCAGAAAAAATGTCCGTTAACACCACTTGTAACAAAAACCCCAAAATAGTTCTATTACACACTTTTATGAGTACCTATTTTGTAGATGGTTATCTATATTAATATTTCAAAGAGGGTAGATGCCCTATTTTTTTGTGTGTTTGTTTTTGTTTTGTTTTATTTTTATTTTTTTGTTAGGCCAGTAAAAAGAATTTATTTGGGAAATGTGGGAAAGAACAGAGTTTGCTGAGAAGTGGGAGAGAAAGACCAAAATACACACCAAGATTTGGTGCAGGCTCCTCTAGTCAGAGAGAGCACCCCAGGTTTAACACATTTAAAACTTTTTGCTTAATATCTTCATCTCCTATCAGTATTAGCTTTAGTTTCTTCATTCTTTGGCGTGATCTGTGGGTACATAATTTATTCTTCAACTGGTCTCTACATCCTCCTATCAAAAAATCAGCAGGATCCCAGAGACAGCCAAAGTATATACAATCCCAGCTACTGGTTCTCCTGAGGGTTACGGAGATACACAGGTCCTACCATCATGGCAATTGGCTCTGGAGTTCAGGGCCTTGGCAGTGGACTCTGTCTGGGAATTTGTATTCCTGAGTGTGATGGAATTGGACTCAGATGTGAACTTTCTACACATGCCTCCTTTATCACTTTTACTGAACCTGTGGTTGGAGCTGGGGTTGGGCCATGAGCCTCAGCAGAGTTGCAGATCCTACTCTCTGGTTTGTTGGACTTTCACAGGTCAGCTAACAGGGAGGTGAAGATGGTCAACCACCACACCAGAGAACCAAGAGTGCTTACAACTCCAAGCAGGAGAATTGCATCCATCAACCATGGATCTAAGTCCCCTCTCAATATAGAGGTGGAGCAGACATCACCAACCCAGGGTCCACAGGATGCAGGAATAAAATATGGATTAGAGTGAACTTACTGGTATTCTACTATAGAACTATGATGACTAGTAATGGAAGAAAGAGTAATATTGATCTGGAGAAAGTGGCCAAGGTAGTTGCTGAGGGCAGGGAGAGGGAAGTAGAGATAAGATGTGGGGGGTGGGGAAGCATTTTCAGGACCTGGAGTTGCCCTAAATGATATTGCAGGGACAGATGCTGGACACTGTATATCCTGCCATAACCCACTGAACGTACTTCGGGAGAGTGTAAATTACAATGTAAACTATAATCCATGTGGTTCAGCAGTGCTCTAAAATGTACTCACCAACTGCAAGGAATGTGCCACAGTGATGAAGGAGGTTGTTGATGTGGGAAGAGTAGAGGGGTGGGGGATGCGGTATGTGGGAACCTCTTACATTTTTTAATGTAACAATTTTTGTGATTTATTTATCTTTAAAAAAGATGATTTAATAAAAATATATATTTAAAAATCAGTCAAAATGATTATGACTGAACTGATGATACCAACTGGTTTCTGGATTGGCTCAATTAACTACACATGTGCTCCCATTTACCAATAAACAGGATTTTGAATGAAATTTCCTTGTCAGTGAAATGGTACAGCTTAAAACACACAAAAAACACAATGAAATGCCTATTTTATTTCATCCTTTAAGTGCATAATTCATACATGCTTTTAAGGACTTTTAATTTAAAATTTAAGGAATTTTAAACATGTCGATAAGATATAAAATATAATCTAAAACTTATGACCATTTGTTGAGCAAGCTTTGAAATGGTAAAATATTTCATGGGAGTCTCGTTTGACTCATTCAAAAGGTGTGGGTCTGTTACATGACATTGTGTTTTTAAGTTAAGTTTTAGGACATCCATTTTGGACTCTTTGCTTAGTCTCATTGTCTGTCAACTTTGCTTTTTCTATTTCAGCAATATAATTCTCAGAATATTAGTTATAGAAGAGGGTTTATTTCATATCTTAGAAGTTCTCTGACTTCTATAATCACAGAGATTTCTTACTTAAGATCAGTTACTTTATTATGTGTCACATCTCTTAAAAATTAAATATAGGCTTCTTTATCTTTCTGCTCCACTTTGAGGATCCAGTGTGTCATGTTTATTACCTGGCACATAAATTGCTCTTTAAAATGAAATGAATTTAAAGGGAAAGGATGTTGGTTATATGGGAGTCCCCTGTATTCTATATGTGGCTTTACTGTGGCCTAAAGCTCCTTTGAAGACAAAATGAAAAAAAAGTATGACACTGGGAGCATAAATGGAAGAAAATAATGTCACTGCACATACAAGACAAGAGATCTTACAGTGATGAAAGGTAATATGTCAAAAATTTTTATATTTTTCATTATCTTTTAATATCACAACTTTTAAATTTTATTTTAGTTTTAGTTTTTTAAAAAATCTGTATTTTATTTCTTATGTTTAAACCTAATATTTTTATTTCATTTTCTTATTAAATGTATTTGGCTATGTTATTGGCTTCATTTTTGAAGAAGGTTTGGATCACAGGAGGGTTACAACAGTGGCAGGGGAAAATCATTGTTTTGGAGTGTCAGTGATGAGTGATATATGGGAGGAAGTTCACCTGGGCATATATATAGGGCATATAAATGTGTTCAGATATTCATGGGGCATTGTCACTGTGAGTGGAGATTCACAAAATAACCAAAAGAATATCAAATTCCCATCCTGGGATCTCTGCCACATTCTCTAATGGAACAGCATGAATCCCCTAAGTACAGGGGCAACAACTAGTGAAAGAGTATGGTCCACTTAGGGGGCCTTGATATTGGTGTCTTTGCTTATTAAACATTGCTCTTGAAATTGAAACTTAGCCTGTTGTTGTAGGGTGCCTAAGAGTTACCTACTGGAAACCTTCCTGTCATTCAAATGTGGCATCTGTCTAAGCATATAAATGCAATAACTTCCCCCCAGCATGGGACACAACTCCAGGAGATGAGCCTCCCTGGCACTGAGGGATTTCTATCAAGTACTAACAAGCAACTGGAAAAAAAAATAAAAGACCTTGACCAAAAGGAGGAAAAGGTAAAGATAAATGAGTTTATATGGCTAAGAAACTTCAAAGTGAGTCAGAGGTCATTTCAGAGGTATTGCTTATGCACATCTCAGGAGGTTCTCATTGACAACCAAAGTAGATACTATCCCAAATAGAGGGGCTCCTGTGGGCTATGGAAACATCCAGACACTATAACCAGGGCAAATAGCTCAGTTTTGTCATTTGCCAGTAGGCCCTACATTGGAATTTATAATCTCTATAGTGACAGAGTTGAACTTAGTTGTGATTTCCCTACACATGGCTCTTCTATCCTTGTATATGAACCTATAATTAGTACTAGAATTGGTAGATGTACATCCAAGAGTGTTAAGTCTTAGGGCTTTCTATGTGCCAGCTGGGTCCTGAATCTCAATGGAGTTGCAGCACACTCTTCAGTTCATTGTTCTCACCCAGAACAACTAACAAGGAGGAGGTAATGGACAAAGAACATACCAAAAAATGGAGAGTGTCTAGAACTGCAGGCAAGAGAGTTCCACTCATTGGCCGTATGGGATCAAAGGCCCTCCTTAATTAAAGGTGGAATGGGTATCAACAGCACAGAGTCCTCAGGATTAGAGAATGAACTATGGGCTAAAGAAGTCTTACTAGTATTTTATTATAGACTTATTGTGATTCTATCAATGAAAGAAAGATCGTTGATGTGGAGGCAGTGGTCAGTGGAGGTTCTGGGGATAAGGAGAAGGATAAAGAGGCATAATACAGGGGCATTTTTGGGCCTTGGGAATTGTCCTGAATGACATTACAATGACAGACACAAGCCATTATATATCCTGCCTTAACCTACAGAGTTGAGTGGGAGAGAGTATCAACTACAATATAAACTATAATTCATGCTTAGTGGCAATGTTCCAAAATGTGCTTATCATTGCAATGAATGTATCACACTAATGAAAGATGTTGCCAATGTGGGAAAATGTGGGAGGAATTGGGAGTGGGGCATATAGGAATCCCCTATATTTCTATGTAACATTTATGTCATCTAAGTTTCTTTTAAGAATTTTTTTAAAATTACAAAAAATAAATAAAATGAAATGAATTTATTTGACCTAAAAAAAATCAAAAACAGAAACAAAAGCAACAAACCTTTACTATTTAAATTAAACACAATTAATTGAGATCCTTAAGAGAAAAGGCAATTATGCTTCATTATTACTAGAGGGAAATAGTTGTAATTGTGCCCACTATTTTAAAGATAATCCAAATTTACTTTTCTGTATTAATAAGAAATATGTAAATATTTTGGCTATTGCTTTACAAGTTACTTATATATTTTTTATTAAATCTCTATTAATTTCCATTTAAACACATACTTTCGCTATGTGAAGCTACTAAATTTTATCTTAATTAGTGATGATATTTCCGGTTATCCTTAATTAAGTATAATTGCTTAAGCTTTTGCAACATATTTGATTCCTTTAAAATACCTTTTCAAAAATGAAAGTCACATTTTTTCAACTAATTAAAACAAAACAAATTGACCTTAACATTATGTATACATATTTAATGCTCATTAAAACTACAAGCTTTTGGGAACATATTTAAAGTCTAAATTTTTAAATTTACATTCTAGATTTAAACACTGTCACAGAGCTTGTAACATTGTAACTAGTCAAAATGGAAACTCTTATTTCAATTAGTCTTATTTTAAATTAAAAAATATTTTACATAAACAAATACTGTCTAAAGTGTATAAATATTAAAAAATATATATAGGTAAGTAATCAGGAATTTATAATTATAGAACTTTATAGTTGTTATATCTTGAATATTATTTCATCTAGCACCTTTCTCTGCGAGACAAGAGCTAGTTATACACGGTGCCTTTCTAGTTATTAGAATAATAATAATCAGAACAATGTTATAATGGAGATTTAGAATGACAGATTATTCACAATATATGCTACTCTTAAACATTCATTATTTTCTTGTAAATATTAATATAATACATATACATTTTGAGGAAAATCTATAAATTAAAAAATATTCTACTTTTTTTGGAATTACTTAAGATCAGTTACTAATTACATGTCACATCTCTTAAAAATTAAATATAGTCTTCTTTATCTTTCTGCCCCACTTTGAGGCAGAAATGCATTTGTACATCAAATTTTTTCCTAATCCTATTCTTTCTTTAGTTCTTTTCTCACTCCCTATCAATTCAGGCATGTAAAATTAATTATATTTACTTGCCTTCATTAGTTAAGTTGTAAGTCATTGCTGAAAAATGATATCTGTTGAATCTGTCATTATAAGAATACAGAAATTAACTTAAATCATGTGTTGGTGATCAATTGCTTTGTAATAATCCATCCCCAAATTTAGTGACTTAAAACAACTTTTATTATCTTACATACTATCTATGGGTCAAGAATCCAGGTGTGGTTTAGCCAGATCTTCTGGATTTAGGTCATTCATAAAGTTGCTATTAAGCTCTGAGCTGGACCTGCAGTCATAATAAGACTTCACTGGACATGGATCTCCTTCCAAGCTCATTCATGTACTTTTTGGCAGGATCTTGTTATTTAGTGGCTGTGGCATTCCTTGGTTCCTTGTTGCCTAGACCACTCAACAGAGCAGTTCACGAAAGGACTGCTGGCTTCAAAGGGAAAACAAGCAAGACGTCAGCCATAGCCTTTTGTAATCTAATCTTGAAAGTAACATCCCATAAATTTTGCCATATTATATTCATTAGAAGCAAGTCTCACCTAAACAATGAGAAGGGATTATAGAAGGGTATGAATATTAGAGGGCAAGGATTATTGGGAGGCATTTCAGAGGATACCTGCCATAATTATAAGTGAGAAAAATAAATTAACCAATTTCTAATATCTAAATATACTTTTCCCATGCTTATGCAGAAGTGACTTTAAGAAAATGAAAACAATGACAAAAATATTTCATTCCAAATACTTTGAGTGTTTTTTTCCAGATATGTCTTTAAAAAATTGTTTGGTTATCTTCCACTTACTGAACATTATTTTTTCCTCAAAATAGATAAGTGAAATAATTATAGAGGTCAAGGTGTTAATTAAGTAATGATAAGCATACAGAATTTACTTTTCTAACCATAAAGTTGAAAATCTATTTATATCTTTTCAAATTCCTTTTTTGTTATTTATTTACAGCTATTCATTTAAAATCCCAAAGCTCAAATTATCACTTTTCAACTCTTTTTTGCATATGTGGTAAACATTAAAATCAGCACAATGATGTTGAACAAAATGTCTTTTTTTCCTCAGAAGTACAAAATCTTACCACTAGTACAGGTATTAATAATAAGTTATAAAATATATCAGCAATTTTAAAAATTGCACTAAGCCTCACTAAATTAGATGGATTGTCCTGTATAATACAAAACAAAAGGACTGTTTTTCTACTTCAAAATAGTAGACTCATTAATAGAATGTTGAAAATGCATTTCACTAAGTCATAGAAATGAGACTCAAAGAAAATCAGGAAACAGATTTAGCAATTTAGACACCAACAATTTTAGCAAGTACAATACTTGACAAAATAATGAAGGAAATATAGAATTAAAATATTGATAAAATCAACAAAAAATAGATAATCCAAATGTACAATAAAATCCTTGAAAAGTATATTGCTTCAAAAGAGAAACAAGTACTTCTCCCTTAAACTTTTTGAGAAACTGTCATGATTTTGAAATTTTATTGAAAAGGAACTTGAATAATGCAAGTGCTTTATAGTCAGACAGTCAATAGTTTGTTTGGAATGCATGTGAAATTTATGTAATGGGACATGTCATATATTCACTGCATTATTCAGTTAATAATTATGAAAATGCTGTTAGGAAAAAATGTAACAGTGTAATTAAGGCACTACCATAGACCAATATACTCACTTTAAGTATACTTACTCCTCTCTTAAGCAATCTCTCTCTCTCAAAAAAAAAATAGTATACAGTATTCGAGGGGCAAACGTTTCTATTTGTATACAATTTTGTCCTATTATTATTAGTTATAAATAAGTAACCTATGTTTAGTGTAAAAATTTTAAGAGGTGTAAATAAACAGAAAGAAAATAAATGTCAATGTTAATCAAGAGAGAACCATAATTGACACTTTGTGGTCATGTCCTCTTGGATGACATTCAATACATTATATACCTATATATATCCTATACAGCTCAAAATAAGCTCATCTCTAAATTTACTGCTTTATGACACAATACACTTAAAATAAATGCATTGAGGAGAAAATATACTCACTATTATAGACACATGCATATGCAAAGTCATACACAGAAGTTTATGGTTCATTGTTTTCCCCTCTGTCTGTCCACCTCCCCTCCCTACCAATATTTACCTCAGAAGGATTTGAAAAGTAGTGGACTTATGAGTTAGGAATGAGGAAAATTGGAATGAATACTAAACATAAAAAAAATGCATTGATGTAATATTAGTGTGTGAAACTACTGACACACATGATTATATAATAAATAATAAAATCAATATCACTTTTGTAAAATTTTAGTATGATGTTTAGAAGTATTTGCCAGGGAAATATGACATATTTTTGTTCTAGAGTTCTCCTTCTCTTAAATAAGTTACCACAAACTCTCTGTAAAATGACAAAAATTTATTATCTAACAATCTCTTGGTCAGGAATCTAGACATAGATGGGTGGGTCCTCTGCTCACTGAAATCAAGGACAGCAATCTCATTCAAGGTTGGAAGCCCTCCTTCAAGATCATTTGGGTTGTTGGTTGAATTCGTTTACTTGTTGTTCTAAGATAGAGGTGCTCATTTTCTTGCAAGGTCTTGACTGGCAAAACAAGTTAAAGTCTATAATCAATGGATTGAACAAAACATGTAAACAGTAAGCAGGATAGATTCGAGGGAAACCAAAACTATAAATGGCACTATAAAACTTCTGGATGGCAAAGCAGAGAGAAAATCATAAATTAGCCATACAAAAAAAGTACTGGAATTCTTTGTAGGTAATTTCCAGGATAGACTAGAGGGTAGGGGTTGGGAAACAACATGTTTACATGTCTTTTCAGCCTTTGGTCCCTTTAAAAAATATACAATATTTTTCTGAGCCATTTGCTAGTAGGTCATTTATACCATACACTTACTATGTAATATTTCAGTATGTATTTCCTAAGAAACAGATTAATCCCTTATGTCACTATAACACTGAAATAGTATAGTTACTAAATTCAGAGAATTTAACATTGATTGAGTACTTTTATTTATTATATTCTCTTGTTTTTTAATTGTCTTTATAGAAATATAAATTTCCCTTTAATTTCAAATAGCAATTTTGCATAGGATTTAATATGAATTTGCTTTTTATTCCTTCTAAACTTTAAAAAAATGACATTCCTTTGTCTTCTTGCTTCCATACTTTCAGTTGATATGTCACCTATTAATCTCCTCTTTGCTGGAAAACAATACTCCTTTTTTTGTATGGTATGGCTTGTTTGGAAAAAATAAGCCTGTATTCCAATCGAATTTGCTTTTGCCATCTTATTTTCCTTAATAAACTAAATTATCATCAGGTCTGTTTTTTTTATGAGTTCCTATATGTCAATTATGAGATTTAAAAATGCGTTTATTTTAATCATTTTATCTCATGTTCCAAACTGGAAGATAAATCTGTAGAAAGTATCTAGATTGGCATATTAGATAAGAAAAAGTTTAAAAGATAGCTTGATGTATTGATTCTTATTCTTATAGTTTAGTCCTTTAATGTCATGGTTATTTTGGGGGCTGCATGCATGGCAATTTTTAATTAAATGTTCTTTAATTTGTATTAAGAAAATTGAAAGTCTTTGGTAAATTTTTTTCTTCTTTCTGAATGGTTTAATTTTCCTCTGGCCATTTTGTAGAGTTCAGATAGATCTCTTAAATTATTCTGTGACTGTACTATTTAGAATTATCATTAAGTCCAAGGATGTAGATTTTACTCCTAGAACATTGCTTTTACTCTAAGAGCTTGGATTCTTTGGATTCCCATTAAATCCATGGCCATTCTATAGCAGCATGCTCAATGCTTCAGGACAATAAGACTATATAAATCTCTGCTATGTTCTTTGGTATCCAAGCTGTTGTTTTCTCTGCGTATTTTCAGTTTCCCTTTATATATGCTCAGTTTACAAATTGGCAAATGACTCAGCGAAATTTCATGCAGAATTTTTGGCTTAGCAGATTTTTTGTTTCTTTAAGTCCCTGTTGTCTTGCCAGGTCTTAACATCAACCTTGTCTATAATGTAGGCGAGACTGCTGAAAACCCAAAGCAGACATTCTTCTTGAAATGTATTTTCTACACTACAAATTTGAAAATTCTCTGAGAGAAAAAGAAAAGATAAATGTGGGGCATACCTCAGTGAATTTTCTTTCTCTCTAGAACATTTGTGCCTCATATCTCATCTGCCTATGTTTGCTCTATTATAGGCTTTAAGACTTTCTTCATGTACTTTTTCAGCTTTCATAGTTGTTTTTACCAGAAATTTTAAGTTGATAGAAACTATTTAGTTAGGGTCAAATGGGAAAATCTCACTTGACAGCATTTTAACCATTATTATATTATTAAAAAGAAGACATTTATTTATTTCACATGAGAAAACTATGTAGGTTAAAATGATCTTTGTTGATTATTTTTATTTAATTTTTTCTTTTAAGATTTAGAAGTGGAGTCAAAATTAATAATACACATTATTTTTGTTTGATTTTTGTCTACTCTACAAGAATATTGTATGTGATATCAAATAAAATATAACACAATTATTTAAAGCCTTACTAATCAGAAAATAATATATTCATTCATATAATTATAATTAGCAACTGATCATCTTAGTTCTTTAAGTCAAAGAAACATTCTAACTTTTGTTTCTGAAATACAAATTATATGACAATAGTCTGGAATTATACGTGTAGACATGAGTTTCTGATATAATATAGCCCAATTTAAAGTTTAAGGAGGAAGATGGTAGAATAGGGAATGGCAGGCTGCACTCCTCCTCCAGAAACTGTGGGAAGATAGTCAGGTTAACCTGGCAGAAGGGAAACTGTGGGATTGTGGGAGCAATTGGAGGGGGCAGCTAGAGAGGGGTACCCTGTCAGCTGGGGGAAAGTCATGGGAGATAGAGCATGCAAAGCAATTCACAGCCAGCTCAGAGGGAAGCTGGGGAATTGATTTGGCAGGAAGACCAATGCTCAACCAGCTTCAAGAGTGAGGAAAGCCTCCAGATGACCAGGAGAGCATTCTGGTGTCCAAGAGGCTCTTGAGGTGGGGAGGGCTCTGGGCCAAATAAGTGTGGGAAAGCTTATTAGGTAGACTGTCACACCCACCTGCCCTGGGAAAGAGATGAAATGGATCAGTGAGGGGGTGGGATGATAGGTGCCTAACTGCTCAGGAGAGAGGGAGTCAGGAGAGACTGCAAGCCTAAAGGAGCCAAACCAGCCTGAAGGAAAAAGGGGGTGGGGAGAGGCAGACAGCCAACAAGCCATCAGAAGACCAACTGGCTTGAGAGAAGGGACAGGGAAAGGCAGGGTATCAGGCTTCAGATGACCAACCAGACTTAGGGATAGAGGAATGCGGAAGGCACAGCCCATGAGCTGTCAGATGGTCAACCACCCTGGAAAAGAAGGGATCCAGAGAGTGATCTAGCAGGTTATCAGGCACTCAACTGGTTCCCTGAGGGAGGGTGAATTGAAGGAGTAGCAGCCTTGTGACAGGTAACTCAACTTAGACTGAGGTTTTTTTTTCAGATTTTTAATTCTTTTTTATTTTAAATCAGGTTTCTTAACTGTGGAGAGCAGGCTGCTGTGGGATTGACTGATGAGCTTAGGCAGCATGAAATGGTTATTAGTGGCATCAGAGGGAGGCCTAGTTTTTTTTAGCTCTTTGTTTCTGTTTTTGTCTTCTTTTTCTTTCCTTATTTTTTGAAAATTGCATTTCTTTCTTTCATTTTCCTTCTTCCATTGCTTTTTTTATCCTTCTATTTCTCTTGTTTGGTCTTGATTTTCTTTCTTCCTTGCTCATATTTCTGGTATTTTATTTTATTTATTTTCCAGATCATTATTTTCTCTTATTCCACCTTTTTTATTCTAACTTCTTTTTATTTTTTTATTATTATTCACTCTTGCTATTTGTTTTTATTTTTTTCCTGACTCTTTTATGGTTCCTCTTCTACCCTTTTTATTATTATTATTATTCTGTTTTTTCTTCTTCTTTTCTCCTTTTTTATGGTCTTAATATTCTTTTGGAGGAACATAGACAACTACAAGGCTTAGAAAGAATAACTGGAACCAAGTCAAAAAGGACCTTTAACACAAAGCAAAATGAAATAAAACTCTAGATTAAAAAGAAAAACTAACCAACTCTATAACCCCATCAAAATAAACAGATGCATAGAATTCAGCAAAGAAATTACTAGCCATACTAGGAAACAGGAATACATGGTCAAGTCTAATGAAAAACCGAAAAAAACAGGAGGAGATGCAGAAAGTAGAATCCCCAAAATTATCATGAATCAACTTAATGAAGTGAGGAAGATATAAAGGTTATTAAGAGATAAAGGATATTAAGAAAACACTGGGCCAGGCCCTTGATATTGATGATTGTTCTTATAACTTTTTCTTGTGAAATTGAAACTTAGCGTAGTATTATATACTGCCTAAGAACTACCTCCTGAAAGCCTCCTTGTTGTGAAAATGTGTCCCCTCTCTAAGCCAAACACAGCATGTAAACACACTACATTTCCTGTGGCATTGGATATGACTTCCAGGGATTAGCCTCCCTGGCACTGAGAGATTATTACCAAGTGCCAACTAACAATGCATCTGGAAAAAGACCTTTACCAAAAGGGGAAAATGGTAAATACAAATGAGTTTTTATGGCTAAGAGACATCAAAGTATTAATTAGTCAGTTCATCCCAGAGGTTACACTTACACAAGTCTCAGCAGGTTCTCACTGACTGCCACAATAAGCAGTACCTCAAATAGCATGCTCCTGAGGGCTCCAGAGACATATAGAAACTATAAGCAGTGCTGACAGTTTGGGAATTTGGCACCCTGTCACTGGGAATTACTTTGGAATTTATGCTTCCCAGTATAACAGAGTTGGACTCATTTATAGGTTCTCTACATATGACTCTTCTGCCCCTTTTATTTGAACATATAATTAGTGCCATGCTTGAAAAATATATGTCCCAGAGATTTAAATCTTTTGCCTGTCCATGTGCCTGTTGAGATCTGAATTTCAGCAAAGTTGCAACACCTCCTTTCCAGTTCATTGGACTTTCCCAGGACAATTAAGAAGATGATGATTGACAATCCCCATCCTAAAGAATAGAGAGTGTCTGAAACTGCAAGCAAGACAGCTCCATCCATCTGCCCCATGGAATCTAAGCTCCTTTCCATTAGAATTGGAGTGTGCATCACCATTCAAAAATCCTCATGATTGGGAAATGAACAGTGGACTAAAGTAGACATTAATAGTCTACTATGTAGACTTATTATTATTCTAGCAGTGGAAGAACCCTTATCACTGAAATAAAGGCAGTGGTCACCAGAAGTTCTGAGGGATGGAAGAGGGAAGAATAGACATTATTGTTGTCCTGCATGACACTGCAATGATAGATACAGGCCATTGTGTATTTTGTCATAACCTACAAAATTGTGCAGGGCAGAGTATAAACTATAATGTAAACTGTAATCCATAGTTAGTAGCAATGCTTTCATATGTATTCATCAGTTGTAATAAATGTACCACATTAATGAGGGATGTTGTTGATTTGGGAATGTATATTTGGAGGAGAGTGGGGCAAATGGGAATCCCATGTGTGTGTGTGTGTGTATATATATACATATATATATATAATATATATATATATATATACACACATGAATGTAACATTTATGTAATCAAAAGCTTCTTTAAAAATAAGAAAAATAATTATATAAAAAAGAAGACACTGGGGGAATATACAGAAGAAATAGTAAACATACATAAATAGGTAACAGATTTGATGGTGATTAAAAGTTCAGTGCAAGAAATTAAAAATATGCTGGAAGCATATTACAACAGGCTTGAACAGAAACAAGAGATACTTAGTGATATTGAAGACAAACCATTTGATATTGCACAGATAGGAGAAGAGATAAAAACACTGAAGAAGTTCAGCAGGGACTCAGGAATTGAATGTCAGAAGACATGTGTAAACATATACATTATAGGCATCCCAGAGGGTGAAGAGAAGAGAAAGGGGACAAAAGGACTGTTGGAGGAAAATGGTTGAAAATTTCGCAACTCTTATGAGGGACATGAATGTCCATGTTTAGGAAATGCAGTGCACTCCAAACACTGTACATCCTAACAAGCCTACACCTAGACACATGGTTTTCAGATTCATAAACTCACAGGACAAGGAGAGGATTCTTAAAGCAGCAAGAGAAAAAGGTTCTATCATATATAAGGGAAGTTTGATAAAATTAAATATTGTTTTCTCATCTGAAACAATGAAGGTGAGAAGCAAGTGCTATGACATAGTTAAAACCCTAAAAGAAAAAAACTGCCTGGCAAGAATCCAGTAACCAGCAATGTTGGAATTCAAAAATGAGGGAGAGTACAAAATATTCACAAATAAACAGAAAAGGGAGTATGTCAAAAAGAGTCCCGTCCTTCAAGAAATACTAAGGGGAGCTCTTCAGGTTAAAAGAAAAAAAAAGGAAAGAGAGGATTGGAGGAGATTGCAGAAAGAAGATTATTAGTAAGAATTACTAAAATGATAAAAAGAAATAAAAATAAAATATGACATGTATAAACCTAAAGAAAAAATGGCTTATGTAAATACTGCCTTGACTGTTATAACATTGAACATTAATGGATTAAAATTTCTAATCAAAAGATACAGATTGGCAGAATGGATAAGGAAATATGACCCATCTATATACTGTCTATAAGAAACTCACCTTAAACCCAGGTGCACAAGGAGGATGCAAGTGAAAGTTAGAAAACTATTTTACATGCAAACAATAACCAAAAAATGGTGGGAAGAGCTATACTAATATCAGACAAAATAGACTTTAAATGCAAACTATTGTAAGAGACAAAGGAGGACATTATATATTAATAAAAGATGTAATCTATCAAGAGGAAAGAGCAATCACAAATATTAATTCACCTAAACAGGGTGCCTCAAAATGCATGAGGCAAACAATAAAGTTGGAGTTTTAGAGTGAAAGAATAGATATTTTATTCATATCAATATGACTGAAAAATACAATCTTTCACAATATATAACTAAAATATTAAATATACAAAAAAATCTGAAAAAGTAAATTTTCAGGGCAAACAAACACTTTTCTAACAAGTTCTTCAAAAATAACTTTTGAAAGACTCAAAACATTGTTTAAAGACACTGGCACTGGACCACAGAAATTCCGTCTAAGCACTTACAAGTTTTTAATCACTTAAGATTCTTTATCTAAGTATATCAGTGAAAATTAAAGTTATTTCAATCTTGGAAAAATCTATAAATGTGAAATATAGGAACTGTGACTTGAAATAATCAAGCGTAGTTGTAGTTTGGTCACTGCTTTTACCTACTATAGCAGTTTGATATAGTTATGAATTCCAAAAATAGATATTGGATTATGTTTGTAAATTGGTCTGTACCTGGGTATGATTATATTATGATTATGGCTTTGATTAGGCCACATCAGCAGGGTGTTGAGTCACCATCCCTTGGTGATTGGAAGTCAAAGAAAAAAAGATATGGCAAAGGACAGAGCTGAAGTTTTGGATGTTGGAATTTTAATGTTGGAATTTGATGCTGAAGTAATAACCTGGCACAATGGGAAGTAAACACACAGCAGAAAGAAAAGCAAGTCCTGGGAAGAGAGGAACCTTGAGCCTGGAAAGAAGCAAGAACCAGTGAGAGAGGGATCCTGAGCCTGGAGGAAGCAAGTCCCAGGAAGAAAGGAGTCCAGGAACCCTGAACCCTCCCAGATGTTAGTGGCTATTTTGCTCCAAAAGTAAGTTATACTTTATGACCTGGTATCTGTAAGCTCCTACCCCAAATAAACACCCTTTATAAAAGTCATCAGACTTGTGATATTTTGTATTAGCTCTCCTTTGGCTGACTAATACAGAATTTGGTACCAGGAGTTGGGTAGTGCTTTTGCAATTGCCAAAATGCTGGAATGGTTTTATCAGTGGGTAAGGAATTTTGAGATGCTTGATAGAAAAGGCCTAGATTGCTTTGAAGACATTATTGATAGCAATATGGATGCTAAATGGACTTTATGATGCCTTAGAAGTAAAATATGAAACTATTATTGGAAACTGGAGGAAAGACTATCCACATTTTAATGTGCAGAGAACTTAGCAGGATTAACTCCTGGTATTTTATGGAAGGAAGAATTCGAAAAAGAATTTTATTCATTTCTAGATATATGAAAACAGATCCTTTCCTTCACTCTTAAACTCCTTAAATATTTAGCTGAAGAAATTTCCAGGGTAAACTCAGAGAATTCTGCATGGCTTCTGCTTGCAGCTTATAGCAAAAAGCTAGAGGAGAGAAATATGCTGAGGACTGAACAGTCAGGCACAAAGAAAACAGAAACTAATTCTGGAAATTCCAAGCCTCTGAAAATCAAGCTCCCAGATGAAAGTGTCCCATTGGAGGGGTTAACTAAACTTGGAACATGTAAATCAGGATTGAAGATGCAGTTACGTCAGAAAGACCTGTGGGAAATCTTACTGTCTGATGGCTTGGACCCCTGCTTCCTGCATGCTAAACCAACAAGGTTTTTGAAAAAGCTATATGAACAAAACTACTGTCAGCCTGGAATAAAAGGACCTGGAAAGGAGAGATTGAAGGGGAAACAACTTCAGGAAGAAAACCATGGAAGCTGAGATCTGGAATTAAGACATCACCTTGGGCCAAGAGAGGAACCCCACCCATTTGTACAGAGAGGGTGAGTTTGCCCCAGCTATTGAAGAGGATGGATGTTCCTGCCTGGTGTTCTGGAAAGTTTTGCTGCCCAGGGTACAGAGAGGGTGGAGCATGTTCCTTGAGGATTAGGGCAGTTAAGGTCAGTACCCCATTGGTCTGAGAGGAGTGGTCCTGTCCCCCATGGATTAGCAAAGACCAGGTGGTCAACTTGTTGCTCTGAGAAGGATGAACCTGTATGCCAAAGTTTAGGTATGTTGTCTTCACATCACTGTACTAGGGGGGATAAAATTCTAACCCGAAGGCTGGGTAAGGTGTGGCAATCACCCCAATGCACTTCAAGGGTGAGGTCTGGAGTTTGATGATCACCCAGATGCTTGATGAGGTTGGAATCAAGAAAATGGCCATTGGGCAAGCCTGTGGAAAAGGTGGGTCTCCATATGACCCCAAGGAGAAGAAACCACCATCTTAAGAATGACTCTCAGATTTTGAAATCGAATGGAGAATGCCCTATAGGTTTACTGAACTCTAGAGGACCCATGACTCAAGTTTCCCTCCCAATTTCTTCTTATTATAATGAAAATGTTTACCATTTTTCTGTTCATTTGTGTATTGAAAGCAGATAAATTGTTTTTTCCATTTCAGAGGTCTACATCCAGGCTGAACTTTGCCCAAAGACAAATTATATTTCTTTAAATTGATTGTGATATAATTTAGTACTTGCATTGTTACTGATTTAAGGTTTGTTTAATATTGTAATGTCTTTTTGAAATTCAGAAGGTGGAGTGTAGCACTTTGATATAGATATGAATTCCAAAAATATTTGGATTCTGTTTGTAAACTGATCTATACCTGGGCATGACTAAATTATGTTGAGGGCTTTGAGTGGGCCATGTCAGTAGGGTGTTGAGTCCCTGTTGGGTGGGGACTGAAAGATAAAAGACATGGCAAAGGACAGAATTGAAGCTTTTGATGTTGGAGTTAGATGCAGAAATCTTAAGCTGGAGCTCCGGGAAGTAAGCACACAGAAGAAAGAGAAACCCTGGTTCCCCAGCAATCCAGGAAGCTTGAACCCTCACAGATGTTAGTGGCCATTTTGCTCCAACATGTGAAAATAGACTTTGGTGAGTGAAGTAACTTAGCTTTACGGCCTGGTATCTGTAAGCTCCAACACCAAATAAATACCCTTTATAAAATCCAACCGACTTCTGGTACTTTGCATTAACAACCCTTTGGCTGACTAATACACCATGGTATGTCTTTCTATGCAGACCTTACTCAAGAAAGGGATGAGGCAAATTTTATGTACATAATTGAACAAGAAATTAAATATACTTTTCTTGAAATTTATATATATAATGTAATTTTTTGTGTGTCAGTAGCATGAGACAACTGTCTTTTATTGTTCATAAAGCCTTAAGAAAGATTATTTTAAATATTTTGGAAATAATAATGACAGACTTTCTCAAAAGTAAACTTCTTTATTTCTAACTCATATTTCCATGGTTTGCTATAGTTAAAATAACTTTTCTGAACTTAACTTGTCAATATCATTTTTTAAAAAGATTTATTTATTTATTTCTCTCCCCTACCGCCCCCCCCCCATTGTCTCTTCTCTGTGTCTATTTGCTGCATCTTCTTTGTCCGCTTCTGTTGTTGTCAGTGGCACAGGAATGTGTGTTTCTTTTCATTGCGTCATCTTGTTGTGTCAGTTCTCTGTGTGTACGGCACCATTCCTGGGCAGGCTGCACTTGCTTTCACACTGGGCAGCTCTCCTTATGGGGCGCACTTCTTGTGGGGCTTCATGGGGCTCCCCTATGTGGGGGACAACCCTGCATGGCAAGACACTCCTTGCGCGCATCAGCACTGTGCATGGGCCAGCTCCACACAGGTCAAGGAGGCCGGGGTTTGAACCGTGGACCTTACATGTGGTAGACGGACATCCTAACCACCGGGCCAAGTCCGCCACCATCAATATCATCTTCTAACAAATTTTGATGATAAAATTTATCACTAATTTTTATAAGAAGCACATTGTGTCTCTAGCAATGGGCAATATAAGTATTCATCAAGGAATGAATGGATAAACAAAATGTGGTTTATACATAGAATGGAATACTATTCAGCCTTAAGAAGAAATAAAATTGGGATACATATGACAACATAGATGAACCTTGAGGACATTATACTGAGTGAAATAAACTGGACACAAAAGGTTAAATATTGTATGACCTCATAGATATGAGCTTAATACAATGAGCAAGCACATGGAGCTAAATTCTAGACTACAGGTTCCTGGGACATAAAATATGGTTTGAGAATGCAAACTGATGCTTAATGTATATAGAATTTTTAATTATTTTTATTATAAAAGTGTGTAAATAGAGTTGATGGTAGCACATCATAGTGTGTATGACAAACACTAGGCACTGTGTTACAGTAATTTTGGTGGTGGTTGAGGATTGAGGTTACTACTATAAATATAAGAATATTCTTCTATCACAAACTTAAAATATGGTGATATATGGGAATATTACAACTAACGTAATTTATGCATGATAGTTAACACCAACATTGTAGTACTTTTGTAGCAATGTTGAAGAACATACTATATCAATTCTAAAAGCTAACCATAGCAGTGGATAAGGGGATATGGGATTATGGGATTTTTCTTTTGGAGTAATGAAAACATTGAAAAATCGACTGAGGTTATAACAAATAAAGACACAGAGATGCTTAGAGTTTCATAAAGTCACATATTTTACAAATTGTAGAGCCTCTAGGCTATACATAGATACTGATGACCAATGATACTTATTATTTACTATATTAATAAATTCCCAAGTATTACAATAAAAAAACTACAAAACTGTAATAAAAATATTTTGCTAACTACATGGCTGGGAAATACATTTGAAGATCACTAAAACAATTTGCAATTAAGTGATTCATTTTCTTCATTTGAACAAAGAAATGTTTTCTCTCAAATATGCATTGAGTTTTCCTCCTTTAAATACACGGGCTTTATGTTCATATATATATGTGAAGTAGACATAGGAAAACTTTTCAATAATTGTGTAATTAGGAAAATTATAATTCACTCTTTCAATCAAATACCCTGAATATATGTGACTCTACAAAGACTTCAAGACTTTAATATAAGCATTTCTGAACCTTTGCTGTTAAAAGAAAATTTATCATACCTTTAAAGAAGTGGTTCTCCTGTCAAAGTAAGGAGTTTTATAATGTAAAAACCACATGAAATAACATAAAATAAACCTCCAGAAGCACTGCACATAACCTGTCAATCCTTTGTCTATGAGATCAGGTTGACATACAAAGAAAACATGTTTTACCCAAGAGCTTTGCTTGTCAGGAATAAATCATATAATATCAGATATCAGTGAAGAGAAAAAAAAAGCTAATAAAAAATGACTGATATTTCCAGATATGCCCCAAAGAAATCTGTCAATCTAAGGTTAAATTTAAGGTTTTTTTTAAATGAAAAAATTATACCACTTATCTACTACTTAGTTAATTATAAAGTACCAATAAGATAAAATTTCAATTAAAATATAAATAAATATCATTATATTAGTTAAAGAAGAAATGTCCTGGCTTATTAGAATTCTGAGATTGTCTGTGATACATAGTAGATGTGCAATAAATATCTGCTGCATTAACAAAATCAACAAAATAATAATTACATTTCTAAGACTACACATTTAAGCATTTGTATTTCACATTCATATCTGCATCTATATTTAAATTAATTTTTAAATCTCCAGATGTATGAATATCTGTATTATTGACTTATTAAGAATCCCATCTCACAGCTAAGAAAATCTTGTGGAACTTAAAGACAGTCCATAGTAAATCTGTGTTTGGTTCTTCTTCTTTCCCTACGTCATTTTACAATCCCAAAAGAGCAGTTGGCAACTATTCATACCTCTTTAGTCTAAGGTTGGAAAAAAAAAAAAAGTGATCAACTCAGTGTTGATGTTCCCACATTTAGTCAATATTATTGCAGAAAGACTCCAGGTTAAAGGGATTAATTAAAATCTATCCCATACGTTCATATGATTCAATTAAAACAGGCAGGGTTTTAATTGAAGCTGAAGGATAAGGCAAAAACAGCAAATAAACCTGAAAA
Source organism: Dasypus novemcinctus (assembly GCF_030445035.2). NCBI lineage: Eukaryota > Metazoa > Chordata > Mammalia > Cingulata > Dasypodidae > Dasypus > Dasypus novemcinctus. Next base: position 136,831,053 of record NC_080676.1, read on the forward strand.
CAAATGTTAATATGTTGAAGGTGGTGGAAAGGAAGTCGTAGCAAACAGGGATTAATCACTCATCTGCCAATTTCTCATCTCCATACTAGGACAAAAACTACTTATAATCTAAGTTCTCTGTCATGGAGAATGTGACAGCAGACATCATGCCGTGACTTAGATTCAATAATATTTATCTGCTCCTGGACTCTCTCTTTTTTTTTTTTTTTTTATTTCTTTGCTAACTCTTGATAAAAGCAAGGAACACAATTAGATCTCAGTTAATCACTTGAAGTTGCAATTGTCCAAAGCAACAGCTACAGTTGCTGATTTGGGCTCAGCCATCATAGCAGGGGCCTTCTCCTAGCTAGTATTCTTTGAGAATTGTTAGTTTCTCATAGGATCCACTCCTAGTAGGCAATTTTATCAGAAGTATGGGAGATTAGGACTCCAAGCTCCTCAAAAGAATGCAACTGAACTCAAACCTTAAATTCAACCCTGATGAGACCACGAGTGGAGAATGGTGCCGATCCATGCTCAGACTCCTGACCGCGGAAACTGTGAGACAATATATGGGTGTTCTTTTAAGTCAATACATTTGCGATCATTTTTTACACATAAAGAGAAAACTAGTACACAGACCATAGTCATTCCTATCTGAATCCCAAATGTTAGATCTAGAGCAAAAAAAAAAAAATCTTTCATGGTACGCTACCTGACTAAAAAAGTATATAATGATGGATTTATTTGTTAAAAGGAAGGTATGGATATTGGGAAATTAATATTAAAGGAACAATGAATTCAATTTTATATCAGACAATGTAAAGTAAATCTACTATTTGGACATTATAAATATATTTCATGCAAGTCACTTTTTGCAACCAGGAGCTTGTATATGGGAAGCAAGTATTTAACTACTGAGCTAACCTGATTCCATATAAGTCACTTTTAACTAATCTGGTCCCTGAAACATTCTACAACATCCAACTTAGCATCACAGAAAAAAAATTTTCAGGCTATTATCTTTCCAAATAGATATATTTAATTTATAGAGTTACAGATTATAAAGTTTCTGCTTTAAACTTATACTTTCCTTCAAGCACATTTCCTTGCTTTAAATTTCACAAAGTGGGAGAATTTGCAAAATAATGATAGTAGTGATAGTTATAATCCTTATAATCATGAGAATAATCATTTATTGAACTCTCATCAGTAACTGGACTCTGGGCTAAGGGCTTTATATGTGCATTCTTATTCAGCCTTATTCATACAATAAGGACCTCCATTCAGAGCATTCCTGAAGCTTTCTATTTACTTTTTTTTTCACAGTAGAGGTTGCCCAATCCCCTGCCTGCTTTTAAGTCTCTGCCAACTGCAAGTATTATAACTGACTCCCTTATATCAAGTCTGAATAGACTCTCTTTATTCTAATTTGGGTGGTATTCATTTATTCCACAGAGGATATTAATTGAAATATCTGCAGGTTTATTACTATCACACAGACAGCCATCTGGACTGAATGATAGTTGAATATATAATTAATATTTCTTTCAATTTCAGTTTCTCTGCTAAACTGAAAACTTAAATTCAGGTTTTTGTATTTTTCCAACATGATTGGCCATTAGAAAAAAAAAAGGCATCAAATTAGATTTCTTCAGATAGAAACTCAAAATAGCTTTTTTAATTCCTTTCTGTATAAGCAAAGACAGTGAAATTTTGTTAAATAGACTACGACAGTGCAGCCAATAATCTGTGGAGAAATCTGGAGAAATTGACCAAAAGGGTAGAGGAAGAGCTTTTAGCTCTTGTGCCTTAACCTGACCTTGTGATTTTAAGCTGTACAACTGAAAGCAAATGTATGATATTTGGGGACTCTTAGATTGTTGTACAGAATCCCAAAACTTTTCTTTTCTGTCTTGTTTTTTTTTTTTTCACTCTACAACTCTGCCTTTCTCAACCATAATTACCTTCTCTCCACACATGATTTTCCTTTTTAAAATATATAGCCAATTATTCAAGATTAGGATTGGTGCTTCTAAAGAACACTATCTCTGAACTTCACAGGTATGTAGGGTCGATATAGCATTAGAGAACTTATTAAAAGAGAGAAAGAAGATCAGCCTCATTGAGCTATTCCTCATTGCCATGCCTGTGTTACTTACCTAAGTCAGAGCTAGTTCATATTCTCTGGGGAGATTTCCTGAAATTTAAAAATATAGGCACTTCACTTATGTAGGAAGATACATAATGGGTACAAAATTGTAACTATAAATTGTGAAAATGTTTTTCATGTAAGTACAAAATACAAATGAAAATTTAATCTTCAGATAATTTTGTATTTCCAACAGAACCATAATTATGGTATTTAAAATATGTATTAATAAGTAGGCATTTTATGTATTAATAAGTGGGCATTCCATTGCTGTAGATAATTTTTAACACAGATTGAGTTATAGGCTACAGAGAATATATTATTAAAATAGCAGTTCTGGACTTGACAGTGCCTCAGGCATATTTCGTAATATTTAAATTTCATATTCTTTAACTGGATAAAAAGGCCCTACCCAATATGTCTCATGGCTACTTCTTTGATCTGATCTCCTGCAACTTTCGCCTCTGTACTCTAGCTCCAGTCATATCGGTCTTTTATTCCTTCTCTTTCCAGAGTATACCAAGCGTGCTTGTGCTTCAGTGCCTATATAACACTTACTTCTCTGCCACGGATACATATTTCAAAGGTATATGCATTACTTCCTTCAGCTCTCAGCCCAAATGTTGTTTTAAAAATGGTCGCAATTATTCTCTTTCCTGTACCATTGCTCTTTCCAATGTGTCTTTGCAGCTCCTTTTCCTAAGTGGACTCACCCTGTGACTTAGTTTGACCAATAGAATGGAGCAGAGGTGATGTTGCCAGAGAATTTTGAGTTAAATAAGTGGTTGTTTTTTTTGTTTTTTTTTAAAGATTTATTTTTATTTATTTAATTCCCAGTTTATATGTTTATTAATATCTATACAAAATAGCAACTTATTAGAACAGAATGCATTTTTTTAAGGATTTTTCTCTTTCCATTATTCTAAGGATATGAGCAGTGAAATTAAATTAATTCCTTGACAATTATAATAGCTAGTAGACAATAGAAAAAATAGAGAGACAGGAAGCAGATGGTAATTCAATGTATTTTTAATATTTGGCAACATTTTGTCATTGAAAAATAATCACATGTATTTTTCAGTCATATATCTTATTCAAGTCTGAAGTAGAGTTTTAATTTTGGATTTTTCTACTACCTTTGAAAATACTTCCAATTGTAAAATAAAACATTTTCATTCTATAACAAGTTATATTTTATTTGGTTTCAATTGTTTGAGAAATGTATTGGTTTGAGCTGTATATATCCCAGAGAAACATGTTCTTAACCCTAATCCATTCCTGTGGGTATAAACCCTTTATAAGTAGAAACTTTTGATGAGGTTATTTTGGTTAAGTGTGGACCACTTCAATCAGAATGGGACTTAATCGTTTTGCTGAAGTCCTTTATAAGAAAGTAATTCAAGCAGAGAGAGACATCACAAGCTGGAAGCAGTCACAAGCTGAAATCAATAAAACTCAGAGACAATAGGAAATACTGCCATGTGACTTGCCATATGACAAGCTATGGGTCAAGGATCACTGGCAGTCAGCCCCAGAATGCCAGTCTTTGGGGAGGAAGCATAACCTTGATGATGCCTTGATTTGGAGATTTTCCTGGCTTCAAAATTATGAGCTAGTAAATTCCCGTAGTTTGATACAAACCCATTCATGGCATATGTTTGAGCAGCCAAGAAAACCAAAATAGATTTTGGTACCAGGAGAATAGGGTGCTGCCATTGCTATCAAAAAAAAAAAAAAAAAAAAAAGAAATGTTGGAAATGGCTTTGGAATTGGGTAATGGGTAGAGGCTGGAAGAATTGTGAGATATTTGATAGAAACATCCTAGATTGCTTTGAAGAGACTGTTGGTGGATATATGGAAGCTAAAGATACTACAGCTGAGGACGCAGACAGAAATGATGAATGTGTTATTGGAGGAAGAGCCCTCCTTTTTTTAAAGAGGCAGAAACCTTAGTATTATTGAATTCTGATCTGGAATGGAAAGCTGAACTTGAAAGTGTTCAACTTGAATTTGTAGCTGAGAAGATTTCTAAGCTAGGTGTGGAAGGTAGAGACAAGTTTCTCCTTGCAGGATATGTTGAAATGAAAGAGAAAAGGGAAACACTGAAAACTGAACACCTGGCATAAAGAAACCAGAATTTGATGGTTTGGAAAACTCAGTGTTTACAGAAAGTGAGTCCCAGAGAATAATGCTTCATTTGAGGGTTTATTTGAACATGAAACCAGTCAGCAATATCTGTGCAAGTCAGGACTTGAGATATAGATTATTCAGGAGGAATCTTTGGAAAGTCCTTCTGTCTGGTGGAGTAGAGCCCTGTGAAATATACACAGAAACAACAAGTTTTGTTTTGTTTTTTGCATGTGTAATTTGTATAAATGGGAACACTGCAAGTCTTGACTAAAAGGGAAAGAAAAGGGATAAATTGAGCAAAGAATGACTTCAATAGCAGAACTATGGAGGCAAAGGTACAGACTGAAGAGTTCTGAGGCAGAGAGTAGGCTCATCCATGTTTGTGGAAAAGGTGAGTCTGCCCCAGTAGGTGGAGAGGTTCTGTCTTTTATCCTGTTGTTTAGAGAGAGTGCTGCCACCACAATTCTTTAAAATGGTGGGACCTGTGTTCTTGTATTCATGGAGAGTCTGGTGACCACCCCAGTGTTCAAGGAGGGGGAGTCTATACCCCAGGATTTCTCAAGAATCTGACCACTATCCAATGCTTGCTTAGAGAAAGTGGAGGTTTTATTCCAGTGTTGGGGAAAGCACAGATGCTGTGCACGTGCTAGGAGGGATTGGGACAGCAGCTCTTACTGGCCCATAGGACAAACCATTGATTTACAGAAAACTCTCAGACCTGGAAATGTAATGGAGCTTTCCTTGCTGGGTTTGGAAATTGTTTGGAACCTATGACCTTTGATTTCCTTCCAATTTCTACCTATTGGATTAGGAATGTTTATCCTATACCTGACCGACCATTTTATATTGGAAACAGATGATTTATTTGTTAAATTTCACAGGACCATGAGCAGAAGGGAAATTGAAAATGATTATAACCTATTTTGATGATATTTTAACTTATCATTGTTAGAGGAATGTCTTAAGTCTTTTGGGATTTGGATGGAACAGGTATATTTTGTCTATAGAAAGAAAAATCTTTTTGGGGTCCAGAGAGTGGAGTGTGCTTGCTTTATATACCACTTAAAAATGTGTTCTTAAACCTAATTCATTTTGGTAGATTTGAGCCCAATGTAAATAGGAAGTTTTGATGAGATTACTTCAGTTAAGGTATGACCTACCTAAATCAGGATGGGTTTTACTCCTTATATTAGTCTGCCAAAGGGGTGCTGATGCAATGTACCAGAAATCTGCTGGCTTTTATAAAGGATATTTATTGGGATAAAAGCTTACAGTTACAAGGCCCTAAGGATTCCAACTCATGGTTGATTTCTCATCAATGTCAGTTGTCACACGTTGAAGAAAGATGGTCACTGATCTCTGCCTGGTCTCTCCTTCCTGGGCTTCCTCTTCCTCTTAAGGATCCATGTTCCCAGCTTCTCCCAGATCATAGCTATAGGCTGGCATAAGACTTGTCTTTCAGGACTTCCTCTCTCTGAGCTGCAGACTATCTGGCAAATGGCTCATCTCTCCCTTGGACCCCAGGATCAAAATTAACAGAGCTCTCTCTCTTCCTGTGCATCTCTTCAAGTGAGTGCCCATTTATATCAGCCCACATGGGGGCAGGGACTCAACCTGAATTACACCTTACTAACATAACCCTTGAGAAGACCTAAATTGATTTTGTGAAGTAAACTTAATCAGAGCCCCCTCACGGAATTTAATACAATGGAAAGGGTATCTTACTCGGAGGAACAGATTAGTTTAGAAACATAATAGTTCTCTTTTTGGGATTCACAAAAATAATCTCAAACTGTCACACTTCTACTACTGGGTTCCTTTATAAGGGAATGAAATTCAGACACAGAGAGAGAAGAAGCCACAGAGGGTGCAGCTAGAAGCTGAAATCAACAAAACCCAGAGAGACCAGGAGATGCTTGCATGTACCTCACCATGTGACAAGCTAAGGACCAAAGATCACTGACAGCCAACCCTAGAATGCTAGTCTTTAGGCAGATAGTGTAGCCTTGATGATGCCTTGATTTGGATGTTTCCTGGGCAAAACCATGAGCTAATAAAATCCCATTGTTTAGCACAACCCAATTCATGGTGGTTGATTGGTAGCTAAGGAATTTAAATTTAAAAAAAAGTTCTAAAATTAATAATAGTGAAAATTACTAGACCAATAGATACTTTGGTATGCATATATTTGCCATAATTCTTTCATGTATTTTTCCATTTCATAAATAGAAATTTAAAAATAAAAGCAATTCAAACCCATGGTAAAATTTAAAGTAGAATAAACATTACTTTCCCTTAAAATTCTGTTTAGTTTTCTGCATACAGTCTTCCTTTCTCATGGAAAAGTTTCCTCAAGTCAATTGATTTATTTTAAGCTCATATTTCTCCATCTACCAATACCAGTTTTGTTCTTATTTTTCCACTCAGTGTTTCACTTAAGGATACAAGCCCACTCACTTCTAGATCCCTTAAACTGTGGTCTATATTTACTCCTATTATTTGATTTTATAATCTTCAATTAAAACCCAATCAAAGCAACAAAAAGTAAGCAAGCAGAGAATCACATAGAAATAATTAGGTACTTTAAAATGGGTTAGATTGACCTGGTCAATCAAAATGGAAGGGCAATTGAGAATGAAGGAGGCACTTTAATCTTCTCATTTTTTTTTTTGCCTTTTATCAGATAAGCCTCTCTTTCCTTTATATAGCTTCAACTATTTATTTTACTTAGGCAAAATTTATATGTAATTGTTCAATAGGTTTTTGCCTACGATATTCAACTAACGGTTAAATCTCTAAAAACCTGTAATAATGGTGATGATTACTTCCACTTTAGATGGTAGTATTAATATGTTCAATATAGTGAATTTCATACTCACTCTTCATAATAGTGGAAGAGAAGTTCATCCAGTAAAAATCTTTAATATTGACTTAAATACAATTCAGAGTGTTGACTTAAGTCATAGCCAAATGAACTTGTACCTATAATAGGTGGAAGAAAAGTTTAACACCTCTGGAAAAATTTCAATTATGTTCATACAAAAATGTGCTTTTGTTATCGTTTACCACTAAGAACCATTTTGTATTTAGGCTTATTTAAATGTATTTCTTATATTTCTTTATTATAAGGATCTTTAAATGCTAAAGAATTCATACTGTACTATTTATTTTGATAATATACAAACATTAAGTCTGACATTTAAAATAGTATTAAAAATCTAGGTCCTAAAATGTATTTAAATAAAATATAGTTGTTTGGCATTTTAAGACACTCATTTAAAAAAAAAACATATTTTGAAATAAAATCATTAATAAATTAATTTTAGATAATGAATTCACTAATTATTTTTAAGTGAGGTTGTTAAAAGTCACATTTTCTTCATGTCTTTGAAAATATTTACCTTGCTGTGTTTTATCCCATTTTATATGGTTACTACTAACAATCTAATGTTTAAGAACATAATAGGTTTGACAACACACATGATTGACATTAGAATTTTTGTCTGGACATGAAATGTCAATATTGTAGCATTAACGACATTTACACACATTATTTTTTGGAATAAAATGTTGTCTTGCTTTATCTTTTTAAAAGGAAGTACAGAAATCGGTCTAAAGTAGTATTTTGAGGACATTTGTTTCAATGAACTAAACCCCAGACAATTCAGATTTCAAATGCTGTGTTATTAATGTATTTTTTTATGTTTGAAGACACAATGCAGAATACCACATTGCTTTTTGTGTTATGTCTCCTTAGTCCTTTCTAGTCTGTGGTAACATCTCAGTCTTTCCTTGACTTTCATGACCTTGACATTTGGAGGAGGAATGATCAGGTATTTTGCAGAATGGAAACAAAGTTGGGGTTTTCTTATGTTTTCATCATAATTAGACTGCTGATAGTTTTTGTTTTTTTTTTTTAAGAATTCCAAGGATGAAGTGACTTTCCCATCACACCATATTAAGAATTATAAATATCCATATGACATCACTGATGATGTTAACTTTGGGTCATGTGGTTAAGACACTGTTTTCTCTATTTTAAGTTACTATTTTCATTTTCTATACTTCATGATTTGGAAGTGAGTTACTGAGTGCAGCCCACACACTAAGCAAAGGATGTTAAGCTCATCTTCCTGGACAGAATTATCTGAACATATTATTTGGAATTCTCCTGAATGAAATATCGGTTTCTTCCTTACTTTTTATTAATTCTATCATTTACTTACATATCAATATAACTCATGTAGTCTTGTAGTAGGGTTTATAATCCAATGATTTTGTTGGTGGTGCTGTTTATATTGTTCAAGATTTAACCATTGTAAACTATTTGGTTGGCACTAGTGCCCCATGATATAGTACCAACCTTTTTCTTTTTGAACACTTATTTTCTGATACCACAAATTGCTCCAAGGTCATTCTGATTTGGCTCTATACCAGCTCTATGATCAGGCATTTTTTGTAAAAGCCATGATTCTTCTAATTAGGCAATAAGATTTAAAACCAAATTCTGGACATGAAATATGTCCATTGTTAAAAGGATGTATTCTTTGTTGTCTCACCAGACAGAGTTAGGTAATATATTGATGCAGACCAATCCATGTATACATGTATAGCAGTTTGATATTGTTTATGAATTTCAAAAAATGATAATGGATTATGTTTGTAAACTGGTCTGTTACCCTGGGCATATCATATTATATTGAATTCAGAGATTTCACTTTTTCTTGATTAAATAATGATTAAGGCTTTGATTGCACCATGGCAGTAAGCCATCGAGTCCCTGCCCAGAGAAACCACAAAGCAGAGAGGGGAGGTTAGACTTTTAATGCTGGAGCCCCAGGAAGTAAATACACAGAGATGCAGATATACGAGGAAAGAGTGAAAGCTCCATTAGATATAGTAGAGGCCCTGGGAAGAGAGATGAGGTATTCACCTGATAGTTTACAGCTGGCTTTATGGAGAGAGCAGAGCACCTGAGCTTGGAGAGAAATAAGCCACAGGAGAGAGACAAGACTTATCCCAGCCTACAGCTGATATTGGAAGAATCTGAGACCACAGACCTTTAAGAGGAAGTAGGAGGCTGAACCCTTGTAGACATCAGTGGCCATCTTGCTCTAACACATGGCAACAGACTTTGGTGAGGGAAGTAACTTAGGCTTTATGTCCTGGTAACTGTAAGCTTCTATACCAAATAAATACCCTTTTATAAAATCTAACAGATTTCTGGTATTTTGCATCCATGCCTCTTTGCCTGACTAATTTAACATGCATATCTTTAAATATTTCCCTGTCTATCCATCCACATTTATATTAAACTAAACCTAAGCTCATACTGATGTCTCCAATTCTCCTCTCACAGTTTATTCTGGCATTTACTACTTGCATATCTGTAGCTTCTATTCCAAATTTGAGTAGCATGTTTCTTACTATCAACCATACATATACTTATTTGTTCAACCTCAGTATTCATGGAAAACTGTTTCATAATATTTAAACAATGTCTGTGAGAAACCCAATTAACCAACTTGTGTACAGTTCCGTTTGTCTTTCACTTACAGTTTCCAAATATATTTTCCAAATATTTAAGTCAGCTCTTATATGTCTTAATTTCTTTTTGGTGTCTATATTGATCTTGTCACCTGCACCCCAGGGGAACTTGTTTATTAGCTCTAATAATACTGGATGGAGTCCTTAAAGTTTTCAGTGTACAAGATCAAACCATTTGAAGATAGAAATGTAGTTTATTCCTTTTCAAATTTAGATGGCTTTTATTTCATTTTCTTGCCTAATTACCCTAGCTAGAACGTTCAGGAGATGTTAAACAAAGGTGCTAAGAGCTTGTCTTAGTCCTGATCTTAACAGAGGATTAATATCATTACTTTTCCATTAATCATGATGCTAGACATGATTTAAAAAAACAAAGAAAACCGAAACCCTTTATTGAGATTAACAAAATATCAGGGACAGGTATACTAGAAACAATGGAAAAAATGTGTTTTACTGATACTTCTCTTTGGTCATATATTGAATGCCATAGTGGCAAAAGACTGTTTCCTGGTTGGAAAACTACGCTTGTGATTTTTTCTGCTTTTTATTTAACAAATTGTCTGGCTTTCTCTTTAAAGTTTTTGTAGTCTGACTTCCTCTCTCATTATGACCTCTGGCTACATGCATTCAAAATTTGGACTTTCCTGGTACCTTTTAAAAGAAAGGCTTAGACATAAATTGGATCTACAAGCATGTCTACTTTGCTACTTGTAAATAGTATCAATGGAAATGATTGTTGCATACACAACTATTCAAGCCAGTTTCAGAAGATAATCCATAGAACAGTGCCTATCCTTGAAACTTCAGAGTTGAATAAGGTAAGTGCTACAAACAGACCTTCATTTATTTTGCACTCATTATCTCAGGATGCACATGTTGGCCTATCAAAGTAGAAATGGGACTGAATTTTTTAAATAGATGTCATTTATCTATTTGGGAAAATTCCCTTTTATCTTGGTTTGCTCAGTGCACTTTTTAATTAAAAAAAAAAGAGGGTTAGATTTTATCAAACGTTTTTCCAACAACTGTTGAAATGATTATGTGTTTATTGCCCTTCAGTCTTTTAATATGGTCTATTAGAGTGATTGATTTTCTGATATTGAACCAATGTTGCATTTCAGTTCCAGGGATAAACCTCACGTGGACATAATTTATTATTCTTTTTATGTGGTGCCTAGATATGGTTTGCTAGTATTTTTCTTTTTTTTAAGGATTTTTCTGTCTACATTCATCAGGGATATTGGTGTGAGTTTTCTTTTACTGAAAAGTCCCTCTCTGGTTTTGGATTAGGGTAAAATTGGCTTCATGGAATGAGTTGGATGTGTTCCCTCTGTTCAAATTTTTCGTAAGCATTTGTGAAGAATTGGTGTAAATTACTATTTGAACATTTGATAATATTTGTCGGTGAAGCCATCTTGTCCTGGATTTTTCATTGTGGGAAGATTTTATTATAATTATTTATTATTAAGTCAACCTATTTACTTGTTATAGATCTATTCAGATAGTCTGTTTCTTCTTGGATCAGTTTTGGTACTTTGTTTCTTTCTAGGAATTTATGTATTTCATATGGGTCATCTGATTCTTTGGCACACACTTATTCAGAGTATTGCATTATAATACCTTTATTTTTTGTAAGATCCATAGTAATGCCCCCTATTTTTTCCCCGATTTTGTAATTTGCCTCTTCCATCTTCCAAATTTTATATGAGTGTTTTCTAGCTAAAAGTTTGACAATATTGTTGATCTTTTAGATGAACCACTTTTTGTGTGGTTGAATCTATCTATTGTATCTTTATTCTTTATTGTATTTATTTCTTTTCTTATCTTTATTCTCTCTTTCTGCTTGCTCTGGGTTTAGTTTCCTCTTCTTTTTGTTGGTTTTTTAAGGTAGAAGATTAGGATATTGACTGAGGATATTTGCTCTTTTTTACTATGAGCATTATAAAGTTGTCATTTTCCCTCTAAGTGTACTTTCAATGCACCTGATGAATATTTAATGTAATATCTGGTATGGTGTAACGTATACCTGACATTTTGCTATATGTTTTCTAAGTATTTTATAATTTTTCTTTTTCAATATTTCTCCACAATTACTTTTGTTTGTTTGTTTTAAATATGTATTTCTACTATACCTTTTTAAATTCCCTTGTCAGTTCCTTTACTGATTTTTTGGAGTTATATTATTAACAGTTGCACTTGTGATTACAATAAACATTAATTTATAAAAATCCAGTATGAATTAATTCCACCTTAATTTAAATAGTATACAAAAGACTTTGCTCCTCTCCCATTCCTTTGCATTCTCTCCCATTTCTTTGTTCTGCTTTTGATACTCAGATTATATATTTAGACATTGTATGTCCATTAACACAGATTTATAATGATTGTTTTAGCAGATATCCTTTAAATTAGATAGTAGGAAAAATCTAAACAAAATGTAATTTATATTTACTTGAGCAAATAAATTTATCTCCATGGGTAACTTTCCAGTGCTCTTTATTTCTCCATATGCATTCAAGTTTCTGCCTAGTGTCTTTTCCTTTCATCTTTAAGGAATCCCCTTAGTATATCTTGTAGGGAAGTTTTGCCAATTATGGAATCTCTTAGTTTTATTTTTAAAAATTGTATGTACCATTCATACATGAACATATATAGACAAGTATATAGAAAAAGTTGGAAACTTACCAAACAAATATGCATATCATCACACAGGACACCAAGACATCACCCTACCACCAACATTGTGCATTGTTGTGAAACATTTGTTAAAAATTATGAGTGGAATCTCTTAGTTTTTGATTGAGAATGTCTTCATTTCTCCTTCATTTTTGTCAGATATTTTGTGGGGTACAGAATTCCTGCTTGATAGTCTTTTTCTTTCAGGGCTACTTTGTGTTGTTCATGGTTTCTGATGGGAAATCAACTGTTAAAGTTGTTTCAGATCACTTGTATATGATTAGATACTTCTCTATTATTAATTTCAATGTTTTCCTTTTTGTTTCAAAAATTTAATTATTATTTTTTGTCTTTTAGTCTACTGTATTTGTAGTTTGTTGAACTACTTGTAATTTTCTGTCATTAAATTTCTCAAATTTCTCAAATTTTCATACTGCTAGAATTCCCATATGCATACTTTGGTGTACTCAATTTGTCCCACAGATCTTTGAAGACCTGTTCATTTTTCCTTATTCTTTTTTTCCTTTCTGTTTCTCACACTAGATAATCTTAATTGATGTATCTTTACATTTATTCATTCTTTCTCCTGTCAGCTTAATTTGTTCTTGAGTTACTCTATTGAATTATATTTTTCATTTCAGCTATTGATTTTTAATTGCTGAATTTATATTTGGATTCTTTTCATAATTCCCATTTATTTATCAATAAGCAGTCTATCTTTGAGACATAATTCTATAATTACCTTTAGTTATTTAGGCATAGTTTTATTTAGTATATGAAGATATTAAAATATTGACTTCAACAATTTTTCTATTAAATCTAAGATTTGGTTTTTCTTAAGTCTAGTTTTTATTGACCTGTTTTGTTTTTCCAAGGAAGAGTCATACTTTGTTTTTCTGCATGACACATTTTTTTTTTGTTTCCGTATTCCTTTAATTATTAACAAACCAATTGTATAACAATATCTGTGAGGTTTATTTCTGCTCCATGCTTCTGCAATTTTACAATAAAATATATGTCAATGGTTTCTTTTTTTTTTTTTATTTTTTTATTTTATTTATTTATTTAATTCCCTTCCCCTCCCCTGGTTGTCTGTTTTCTGTGTCTTTTTTTTTTTTAATTTTTTTATTTTTTATTGACTTCGTAATAATATTACATTAAAAATATATATGTGAGGTCCCATTCAACCCCACCCCCACCCCCCCTCTCCCCCCCCCAACAACACTCGTTCCCATCATCATGACACATCCATTGGATTTGGTAAGTACATCTTTGGGCACCTCTGCACCTCATATACATTGGTTCACATCATGGCCCATACTCTCCTCTATTCCATCAAGTGGGCCCTGTGAGGATTTACAATGTCCGGTGATTACCTCTGAAGCACCATCCAGGGCAGCTCCATGTCCCGAAGACGCCTCCACCTCTCATCTCTTCCTGCCTTTCCCCATACCCTTTGTCCATTATGTCCACTTTTCCCAATCCAATGCCACCTCTTCTATGTGGACATTGGATTGGTTGTGTCCATTGCACCTCTATGTCAAGAGGAGGCTCAGATTCCACCTGGATGCTGGATGCAATCCTCCCATTTTCAGTTGTAATCACTCTAGGCTCCATGGTGTGGTGGTTGTCCTTCTTCAACTCCATCTTAGCTGAGTGTGGTAAGTCCAATAAATCAGATTGTAGGTGCTGGAGTCTGTTGAGGCTCAGGATCTGGCTATCACATTGTGCATGACACATTTTTGTTCAAAACTGGATTTTCAAAAATATTTAAAAGTCCAAAAAATACATGAAAAAATGCTCAAAATCACTAGCTATTAGGGAAATGCAAATCAAAACAACGAGATACCATCTTACTCCCATAAGACTGACAGCGATAAAAAAAAATCAGAAGACTATAATTGTTGGAGAGGATGTGGAGGAATGGGGACACTCATCCACTGCTGGTGGGAATGCAGAAGGATCCAACAATTTTGGAGGACAGTTTGGTGGTTTCTCAAAAAACTGGCTATAGATTTGCCATATGACCCAGCAATTCCACTGCTGGGCATATACCCAGGAGAACTGAAAACAAGGACACAAACTGATATACACACACCAATGTTCATAGCAGCATTGTTCACTATTGCCAAAAGTTGGAATCAACCCAAATGCCCATCAACCGATGAATGGATAAATAAAATATGGTATACACATACAATGGAATACTACTCAGCTATAAGAACAAGTACAGTACAAACACATATGATAACATGGATGAATCTTGAGAACCTTATGTTGAGTGAAGCAATCCAGGCATTGAAGGACAAATATTACATGCCCTCTCTGATATGAAATAAGTAAAGCAACCTATCTCAGAGCTAGAGACTGGATGATAAACTTAAAGGAAGTTGGGGGGTAGAGGAAGGTTGCGAGCTGACACCTACATGGGTGAAATCTATGATAAGCTCAAGGTAAGTATTTGTTCAGGGAAGGGATAAAATGAGGTCATAGGGATAACTTTGGGTGGGGCTTTGTGGGCTTGAGGGAGGCTAGGGATGGGAGGATGGATCAGATGGCCCAAGAAAGTGGGAGGAACATTTGAACATAGGAGATTGTCAGCTATGTGGTTGAAATTATAATGTAGAGAAAATTCTTTAGAAAATATAATAAGAAAGGTTATCTGTTTAAGATGCTGAAAGGGGGGGCGGGCATCTGACACAGGGCAAGTTTCTAGGGAGTGTGTGAGTGCTCTTTTTGTCATAGTGGGTTATATCATTAGGGAGAGATCCATACAATGAGAGTGAATGTATACCCACATCCTGGGGAGGACTGATGTACTCAAACAGAGGGAATTGTATCTCTTGAGAAAGAATTGGTGGCTCCCAATGGGTTAGGGCGGTCAAGTATGTCAAGCCCTCAACATTGTTGTAAGTATCTCTGAATATGGTCCTATAAGTAATGAAGTTTGATTGTCGTGGTGGGCCCTGAGGGGAGGGGGAAAGAGGTGTTGAATAGATGGAATCATTGTAACTGTGGGGCAATAGAAGTGTTCCACAAGATCATGCAAAGATGGATATAGGACATGCTAATTTATACCAAAAATATATAAAAGTCTATAGGCTAAGATGAAACCATAATGTAAAACATAAGATAACTAAAAATTTAGAAAATTGTATAGTCGAAATATAAACCAGAATGTAAACTCAAATGGAACCATGTTTGAAAGCTATTGTTTCAATAACTGTACATCAGCTGCAGCAAATATAATATGAACATATAAAATGATCATTGCTGGGGAAGGGAAAAAGGGTTTGATGTTGGATATGTGGGAATACCATATATTGTATATGTTAATTGCTGTGATTTAAAAATTTACATGAAGACAAACTTATTAATTAGAGGAAAAAAAGAAAGGATGAGGAGGAAATGTAAGAAATTGCCTTGTCACTGTACATACAGGGCAACACCTATAGCAGTGATGAAAGGCAAAATGTCAAAAACAAAACTTTTTCATTTTTTGATACTCCAATTTATTTTTTCTTTATTTAATTTTTCTAAATTACTATGTATTCTATATCTAACCTTTAAACCTTCACTATATTTCATTTTACTATTAATGGAACCTGACAATATATTAGGCTTCCTTTTTAAAGAAGTTTTGGACTACAGAGAGGTTCAACTATGGCAAGGAGGAACACTTATGTTGGGTGTTAATGATAGCAGGCACATGGTTGGGAGGGAGTTCTCCAGGGCATGTATATAGGGTACATAAAAATGTTTGGATATTTTCATAGTGGTTCAGATAAAAACAATAACTGAGAGAGTGCTGAGTTCCTAGCCAGGGGAGCTCTATCACATTCCCCAATGGAACAGCAACAATCCCCCATGAGCAATGGCGAAGACCAATAAAGATGGATGGTCCAACAATGAGCCCTTGATACTGATGGCTCTGATTATGAGCCTGTGTGCCTGAAATAGGAACTAGGCCTAGAGCTGTAGGGTGCCTAAAAGTTACCTCCTGATTGCCTCCCTATGGCTCAAATGTGGCCACTCTCTAAGCCAAACTCAGCGTGTAAATGCATTACCTTCCTCCCAGTGTGGGACATGATTCCCAGGGATGAGCCTCCCTGATTCCGAGGGATTACTACCAAGCACTAGCTGATGATGTAACTAGAAAAAGACCTTGAATGAAAGGGTCAATTCAGGTCTGCAGAATATCTCAGCCTACATGTAATATCAGGTGTTAAAAACTGCTTTTTGACCTTCAATAAAAGGGGAAATGGAAATGACAAATGAGTTTATATGACTATGAGTCTCCAAAAAAGAGTAGGGTGGTCAACAGAGGGGTAATCCTTACGCATGCCTCAGCAGGGTACCAGAGGCAGCCAAAGTAGATAGTAACCCCGGTACTGGTTCTCCTGAGGGTTACAGAGACCCACAGGTTCTATGTTCATGGCAGATGGCTCTGGAGTTCAGGGCCATGTCAGTTGGCCCTACTTTGGAATTTGTGTTTGAGTGTGATGGAGTTGGACTCAGATATGACCTTTCTACACATGCTGCTTCTGTACTTTTACCAGACCTGTGGTTGGTGTTTGAGTTGGTGTATACTCAGGAGACCTGAATCTCTGGACTGTCCATGTGACAGCCAGGCCCTGAGCCTCAGCAGACTTGCAACTCCTACCCTCTTGTTTATTTGACTTACCCTGGCCAGCTAACAGGGAGGTGAAGAAGATCAACCATCACACCAGGGAGCCAAGAGTGCCTACAACTGCAACAGGAGAATTGCATCCATCATCCATGTGGAATTTAAGCCCCCTTCTGATATAGAGGGGAACTGGACTTAATCATACCAGGGGCCAGTGGATGGAGGAATAGAGAGTAGAGTGGACTTACTGGTGTTCTTCTGGGGAACTATTGTGATTAGTAATGGAAGAAATTATAATACTGATGTGGAGAAAGTGGCCACAGTAGCTGCTGATGGTAGAGAGAGGAAAGAAGAGATATGATGTGGGTGCATTTTCAGGATTTGGAGTTGTCCTGAGTGGTGCTGTAGGGACAGATTTTGGACACTGTGTCCTGCCATGGCCCACTGGGTGGAATGAGGGTGAGTGTAGACTACAATGTAGACCACTGTCCATGTGGTGCAGCAGTGCTTCAAAATATATTCACCAGGTGCAGTGCATGTGCCATGATGATGAAAGAGGTTGCTGATGTGGGAGGTTATGGGTGTGCAAACTAACGTTACTAAGCTGACCTGGCAACAGGCGTGCGCACAGCCTGGAGCCGCAGTTCAGGGTGGCTGGAATGGGCGATCACGCCCTCAGCCTGGTACCGGCGAAGCGCCCTCAGCCTACCCGGGCCAGAGATATCAATAACGGTCGCCTCCCGCTATCTCCCGCCTAGCTTAACATCTGGTCGGCTCTCACTTCCCCTTTCCCCTCCCCCATTCCAAACCTCTCAGCTAGCCCTCTGCCTAGCAACCGCTTACGATCACCTATCAGAAGGCAGTACCCGCCTGCACCTATCAAATCTCTCCACGTAGTCCCTAACCCTATAAAAACCGTATCCCCTCCCACAATAAACCAGACTTGTGCCATCAGCCTGTCTCCACGATTCCTTTCTAAGTCTCGCGCGCCCTCCACACCTCGGAGCCACCGAGAGAAGTCGCAGAGGCCTCCAGCGGCTCCTCTCCCCCCGCCGGCAGGAGGTGTATGGGGACCTCATATTTTTTGAATGTAACATATAAAAGAAAATGAAGAAGAAAGAAAGAAACAAAAAAATATTAAAAGTGTCAATTCTGGAAATCAGATTCTCCTTCCACCCATGATTTGTTTTTGTTTCCACTTGTTGCTCTTGATTGTTCAATGACTTTTCTGAATTATTATCCTGTAATCTTAACCTCTCTTCACATGTGGTGTCTGAAATATCTGTTCAAATAAGTTACTAGACAGTTTACGATTAGACAGAGGTTTTCTTTAAAGCTCACATGAGTAAGTTTCCTAGGAGCAATATTGTTGGAGTGTATGGTAAGCCTGTGTTTAATTTTATAAGACATTACAAGTCTATCTTTCGATGCTTTCTAAAGAGCAATGAAAATGGAATTTTCTATCATTCTATATTGTTGTTAGCATTTGCTTTTCCTATTACTATATGTATCTTTTTTTGGTTTGACTGTTCTGCTATATTTGTAGTGCTATCTCATTGTGATTTAAAAATGCATTTCACTACTGACAAATGATGTTGATCATTATTCCCTATATTTACTTTCCTAATGTGTTCAAATATTTTGTTTTCTTTAAAACATTATTATTTTCTTATTGTTGAGTTTTAAGAGCTATTTATATATTCTTGATAAAATCCAATAGGTAATTTAAAAATATTTCCTACCATCTGTGACTTATATTCTTCTTTCTGTTATCACAGTATTTTATAATTTTAAATTTTGAAAAAAGTACAATTTATTTATTTTTCTTTTATGAATTGTATTTTTTAAACAAATAAATTTTATAAATATATATTAATATGTACAATCAATGGTATTTAGTATAATCACATAGTTGTGCATTCATCACTTTAATCATTTTTAGAGCCTTTTCATTATTCCAAAAATAATAATAGTAATAATAATATAAACAAAAACCAAACAGACAAAAAACAAAGTTTGTCATTCTCAATCTTTCTATGCTTACCCTGCTATTCATAGCTTCCATTCTGTTTCCTCCCTACTTTATTTGTATTTATATTTTGTAAAAAAAGTCTTACATATGCAATATCCAATATATTTGTATTTTCCATGAGTTTTCACTATGTTATACAATCACATATTAATTTTTTAGTTTTCCTTCTAGTAATATGTCCTTACACTTTCCCATTCAACCAATATCATACTCACGTATTAACTCCACTAGTCCCAAACACCAAGATGTGCTCTCACTTTTCCCATTTATTATCAAAGATTTACAAGCAAACTTTTATCATTTCTGCACAGATAAACCCTCAGCTTTCTCTTCCCTCATGCCATATTCTGATGTCCTATATTCTAATTATTAATTCCATGAGTTTTCATAAAATATTTAGTTCGTACTGATACAATCATACACTATTTGTCCTATTGTGTCTGGCTTACTTCATTCAACATAATGTCCTGGTTTATCCATGTTGTCATATGCTTCATGACTTCATCTCTTCTTAACACTGCATAATATTCACTGTGTGTATACAACACATTTTGTTTACCCATTCATTGGTTGATGGACACCTGTGTTGTTTGCAACTTTTGGCAATCATGAATGACACTGTTATGAACATCAGTGCACAGATATCTTTTCATCTCACAGCTCTCAGTTTTCCTGCGTATATACAACTATTGATATTGCTGGATCACATGACAAGTCTATATACAAATTCTTTAGGAACTGCCAAACAGTCCTTCTGTATTTGGTTGGTATCTGTACCATTCTATATTCCCATTAAGAGTGAATAATCACTCTTATTTCTCCAAATCCTCTCCACTACTTATACTTTTCCAACTTTTTAATAATGACCAGTCTGATGATATCTGTGAAATGATATCTCATTGTAGTTTTGATTTGCATTTTCCTCATCACTAGTAATGTTGAACATTTTTTCATGTGTTTCTTCACCATTTGTAATTCTTCTTTGGACCATTGTCTTCTCAAGTCTTTTTTCCATTTTTAATCAGGTAGTTGGTCTTTTGTTGTTGAGCTATATGACCTCTTTATTTGTCATGGATATCAAACTTTTATCAGATGTGATTGCCAAATATTTTATCCCATTGTTTGGCTGCATTTTCACCTTTGACAAAGATCTCTGAGGAGTGAATGTGTTGAATTTTGAGGAGGTCCCACTTATCTATTTTTTTCTTTTGTTGCTCATGTTTTGTGTGTAAAATTTAAGAAACTACTGCCTACCACAAGACCTTGAGGTTGCATTCCTAAATTTTCTTCTAGGAATTTATGGTTGATGCTTTTGTATTTAGGTCCTTAAAGCATTTGAGCACATTTTTGTATAAGGTGTGAGATGCAGGTACTGTTTTTTCTTTTCAATATGACCACCCAGTTCTCCCAGCACCATTTGTTGAATAGATTTTCTAGTCCAGCTGGGTGGACTTAACAGTCTTGTCAAAAATCACTTGACTGTAGTTATGCGGGTTTATTCCTGAGTTCTTGATTCAGTTTCATTGGTCAATCTGTCTGTTTATATACCATTACCATGCTGTTGGTATGACTGTAGCTAAGTAATATGCTTTAAAGTCAGGAAGTGAGAGTCTTCCAATTTTGTTCTTTTTTTTTAATTCTTTTTTTTTTTTTCCCTTTGGGGCACCTTATTCTACCAAATAAGTTTGATAATTGGCCTTTTCCATTTCTGCAAAAAGACTGCTGGGATTTTTGTTGGTATTGCATGGTAACTTGAATCTGTTTGGGTAGTATTGACATCTTAACAATATTTAGTCTTCCAACCCATTGAACATGAAATGTCTTTCCATTTAAGTCTTCTTCAGTTTCTTTTAGCAATTTTTTGTAGTTTTCTAAATAGAGATCCTTTATGTTCTGGTTAATATTACTACTAAATATTGGATTTTTGTAGGTGTAGGTATAAATGGAATATTTTTTCTGATATCCTCCTTAGATTGCACATCAGTTTTGTATAGAAATGCTACTGATTTATTTCATATTATTCTTGTATCCCAACACATTACTAAACTCTTGTATTAGTTCTAGTAGCTTTGTTGTGGATTTTTCAGGATTTTCTAGCAAATAGTTTTACTCCTTCCTTTCCTATTTGGGTGACTTTTATTTATTTATCTTGCCTAACTGCTGTAGCTAGAACTTCTGGCACAATATTGAATAACAGTGGTGACAATAGCTGTCTTTGCTTTGTTCCTGCTCTCAGAAGGAATGCTTCCAGTCTTTCACCATTGAGTACAATGCTAGCTGTAGGTTTTTCATATATGCACTTTACCATATTGATTAAATTTCCATCTATTCCCATCATTTGTTTTGTTTTTTTCAAGAAATAGTGCTGAACTTTGTCAAATGCCTATTTTGTGTCAATCAAGAAGATCACTGAACAATGCGTTTTATTACACTAATTAATTTTCTTATGTTGAACCTCCCTTGCATATCTGGGATAAGTCCCACTTGATCATGGTGCATAATTCTTTTAATGTACTTTTGGATTTTGTTTTCAAGTATTTTGCTGAAGATTTTTGCATCTATATTCATTAGTGACATTGGTCTGTAATTTTCTCTTATCGTCATTTCCATATCTCATTTTGGTATTAGGGTAATGTTGGCTTCAGGCTTCATAGAATGAGTTTGGTAGCATTCTTTCCTGTTCAGTTTTTTGGAAGAGCATGAGAAGATTGGTATTAGATGGAATTTGAATGATTTGTATATTCAATTGTGAATTCATTTGGTCCAGCATTTTTCAACTTTGGGAGTTTTTTTTTTGTGGCATTTCAATACCTTCACTTGTGATTGCTTTGTTGAAGTCTCTTATTTCTCCTAGGGTCAGTGTAGGTGGTTGTGTGTTTCTTGGAATTAGTCCATCTCATTTACATTTTCTAGTTTTTTGGCATGCAGTTGTTGATGGTATCTTCTTATGATCCCTTATTTGTGCAAGGTAAGTGGTAATATCCCCTTTCTCACTTCTGATTTTATTTATTTGCATCTATCTCTTATTTTCTTTCTTAGTATAGCTAAGGGATTATCAATTTTCCTTATCTTCTCCAAAACCTACCTTTGGTTTCGTTGATTTTCTGTATTTTTTTCTCAATTTCATTTCTGCTCTGATCATTACTATTTTTTTCTTGGGCTTGTGTATTAGTCAGCCAAAGGGGTGCTGATGCAAAATACCAAAAATTGGTTGGTTTTTATAAAGGGATAGGAACTTAGAGATACCAGGCCATAAAATATAAGTTACTTCCCTCACCAAAGCCTATTTGGAGCAAGATGGTTGACAATGTCTGTGAGGGTTCAGGCTTCCTGGGTTCTTACATTTCTGGTGCTTGCTTTTCTCTGGGTTCAAGGTTCCTTTCTGGCTTCTCTTTCCTCTGCATGCTGACTTCCCAGGGCTCCAGCTTAAGTCTTCAGCATCAAACTCCAACATCAAAACTCCAGCAACAGAAACCCTCAACTCTGTTCTTTGCCATGTCTTTTATCTCTGGGTAGAGAGGGACTCAATGCCCTAATCATATCTCGATCATGCCCAGGCACAGATCAGATTACAAACATAATCCAATATTTCTTTTTGGAATTCATCAATAATATCAAACTGCTACAGCTTGGTTTGGGATTAGGTTGCTGTTCCTTTTCTAACTCCTCTAGGTGTGCAATCACATCTTCAATTTTGGCTCTTTTTTCTCCTATAATGCAAGTATTGGGGGCTATAAATTTCCCTCTCAACACTGCCTTTTTGGTGTCCCATAAGTTTTGATACATTGTGATCTCATTTTCACTTGTCTCAAGATATTTGTTTAATTCTCTTGCAATTTCTTCTTTGTCCAACTGATTATTTAAGAGTGTTTTGTATAATCTTAAGAATTTTTCATTTTTCTATCCATTATTGATTTTCAGTTTCACATCGTTAGGGTCAGAGGAAGTTTATTGGATAATTTGTCTTTTTAAATTTATTGAGATTTGCCATGTGACCCAACATATGGTCTATTATGGAGAATGAACCATGATTGCTTGAAAAGAATGTATATCTAGTTGTTTTGGGTTGGAATCTCTATAGATGTCTGTTAGGTCAGTTCAGTTATCATATTATACAAGTTATCTGTTTCATTATTTATCCTCTGTCCAGATGGTCTATCCTATACTGCAAGTCTCCAACTATTGTAAAGAAATCCAATTCTCCGTTCATTTTTGCCAGCATGTGCTTCGTGTATCTTGGGGCATTTGAGTGCATAAATATTTACTATAGTTATTCTTGGTGAATTGCCTCTTTTATGTATATATAATGACCATATTCATCGCCTATAAAAGTTTTGCATTTAAAATCTATTTTGTCTGATATTAGTATGACTACTCCAGCTCTTTTTTTGTTGTTATTATTGGCATGGAATATTTATTTTCCAACCTTTCACTTTTAACCTTGTTATGCCCTTATGTCTGAGGTGAGTCTCTTGTGGACAACATAGAGATGGCTCATAATTTATATATATATATATGTGTGTGTGTGTATATATTAAAATATATATATATATATTTTTTTACCCATTCTATTATTCTATGTCATATGATTTGAGAGTTCAAGCCATTAACACTCAATGTTATTATGTAAAGGTATACTTACCTCATCCAGTTTTCCTTTGGCTTTCTGTTGTGATATCACACTATTGTCTGTCTTCTTACCCTTTAATTTACCCTTCCTGATGATCTTCATTTCTGCACTCTTTTCCAAATCTCTTGCCTTTGTTTATTCCTTTCAGGCTTCAATACTGTCCTGGTCTGCTGACCGCCAAAGCAGGTCCCTCAGACAGCTTTTGTCTTTCTCTATTGTTTTTGTCAGAGTTGAGCCCTGCCTGTCTGCTCTGATGTCGTCTTCC
This sequence comes from Dasypus novemcinctus, assembly GCF_030445035.2. Taxonomy (NCBI): domain Eukaryota; kingdom Metazoa; phylum Chordata; class Mammalia; order Cingulata; family Dasypodidae; genus Dasypus; species Dasypus novemcinctus. Next base: position 136,855,091 of record NC_080676.1, read on the forward strand.
CACAATTCCCATGAATCAAGTTTTTTATGTTTATCTAAAACCTCATCAACAAATGAAAGGTTACACAGATCTCCTGCTATATTTTATTCTAGAAGTTTTATAATTTTATGTTTAACATTTAAGTCTATAAACAATTTTTAGGCAACTTATATGTCAGGTGTTAGACACACATGATTGCTTATTTACTTATGTATTTATTTTTTCCAATTGTCCAAAGAACATTTAAAAAGATAGCTTCTCCATTGAATCATCATGTGAACTGTCAAAGATAAGTTGAATATAATTTTTTGGATCTATCTAGTCTTTGTTATGTGTTGATCCTTATGCCAATACCACATTTGATTCCTGTAGCTTTATGTTAATTGTAAAATTGTGCAATGTGTGTCCAATAACATTATCCTTATTTTTTAGAATTGTTTGTACAATTCTAATTTCTTTGATTTTTCCATATGAATTTTTTTTCTTTATTCATTTTTTAAATATTACATTCAAAAATATGAGGTCACCATATACCCCCCACCCCCGTCCTCCCACTCTCCCCCCATAGTAACATTCTCCTCCATCATCATGAGACATTCATTGAATTTGATGAATACATCTCTGAGCATCGCTGCACCTCATGGTCAATGGTCCACATCATGGTCCACATCATAGCCCACACTCTTCCATTCCGCGGGCCATGGGAGGACATACAATGCCCAGTAATTGTCCCTGCAGCACCACCCAGGACAACTCCAAGTCCCCAAAACGCCTCCATATGAATTTTAACATCATTTTCTTCATATCTATAGAAACCTGCTACATTTTTGATCAAGTGATGAGAATTTTAATATGCAACTAATATTGCTCTTTAAACTGTGTAAGTTGTATAATGGAATAAGATTGGTTATGGAAAATCAGCATTATTGTTTTTAATTACAGTATAAGTTCTACCTATGTATTCCTATTTCCAGGAATAAAAGATACGTATTTCTGTATTGATCCTGTAGAGAAACAGTCACATGTTTAAACATAATTAATGCATGAACAGAAAATGTACAAAACATGTATCTGATAGGCTAGCCATAACAACTTTTTCTATCACTCTTACATGAAACAGATCTTAAGAACTTATATTTTATTACTTCAGAGTAAGTAAAGAATTGAATTCTTTAAAAATGGATAAGGATTCTGCCTTTAAATACTACTAGGAAAAATGATTTTTCAGTTTTTGAGTGGACAGTAAAGTGTTGGGCTCACATCATTTTTTTTAAATGAATGGTAAGGTGTTAGACATCCATCATGGAGAGTTCAGCTATGTTCTCAAATGGATGGACAGGAGTTTCTTGTGAGCATAGGCGGTGCCTAATAAGGGAGGCCAGGCTAGTATATCAAGCCATCAATGTTGCAAGTAACTGAATCTTGTTCTTCAAGGAGCAAAGCCTGGTTGATGCTGTGGGTCTTGAGCGGAAGAGGAGAGAGGAAAAGAATAGATGAAACATGGGGCATTTGGGGAACATTGGAATTGTTCCACCTGATCTTGCAATATGGATACAGGCCATGTTAAAATACATCAAAATTTATAAGGGTATGGTCCAAAATGTAAACATAATGTAAATCATTGACGATGCTTAGTAGCAATGCTTCAATATTTGTACATCAATTTTAACAAATGTGCCATCACCATGTAAAAAGTTATTACTAGAGGAAATGGAAAAGGGGGAGGATGTCAGGTATATTAGAATCCCCTATATTCTGTACATGACTTTTCTGTAATATAAAGCTTCTTCAAAGATAAAGTGGGAAAAATAAGATACTGGGAGATGAATGGAAGAGGGTGTCTGTACATACAAAACAATGAATCCTACAGGAAGAAAAACATAACATCAAAATTATTTTTAATTTTATTTTTAAATTAAATTTTATTATTTAAATTAAAATTTTTATTTTGTATTGTATTTGTTATTCTTAAAACTCTCATTATTTTTATTTTCTTATTAATTTAATTTAATTTTTTGTTGGCTTCATTTTTTAAGAACTTTTGGATCACAGAAGGGTTACAACTGTGGCAGGGGAGAATCAATGGTGTGGGATGTCAGTTGATTTTATATATTGAGTATATTAAATTCAATTTTAAATAATTATATTTAAACCAAATTCTTGCCTTTAAAACCTGAACCCAGTTACTTCTTTCATTTTTTCGACATATATATTTGAAGTATAAGAATTTTTTCCTGATTGATTACTTGTTAAATTAATCAGAAAAGACAGAGTTCATTATCTTGATATAAAAAGCATTAGAAAAAATAATTTTAGATATTTTTGCCCTGATTTTCTATAATTTTTACCGAATTTTAGAAGAACATAAAATCATAAATTTTTAAGGATATTTTCTGATTATGAAATAATATAACTTCATTATGGAACTAATAAAACTAAAAGAAAAACATTGTAATGAAAATTTAACTTTAAAGTTTTCAAATAAAAATAGACAATGTATAATAGCCATAGTATTAAATATATATTACCTACTAGTTTAATTACAACTTATATTTTAAGGGAAAGAGGTAACAGAAAAGATAATATCAGTCTACTGTGCCTGTTTTTAGCCAGACATGCATATAAAATATTGGGTAATTTTTACACTGAAAAATAAGTAATAGAATGGAGAATAGTTTATAAATGTTTTATCAAAAACTGGATCTTAATATTTTTTCTATTCTAGAGTGTTCATTTACACCTAAACATGTATAAAAATATTGCATAAATGAGGTCAAACTACTTCTTTATTCATGGATTAATATTTTCTCTGAACATTTTCTAAAAATGATTAAAATTTTCCTTTATTTTTGTTGAACTGGTATTGATATCATAAAACATTCTACTATGTGAATGACTAGTAAACATGTTAATTATTTTGCTACCCACATTGTTCAATTTTGTCTCCAATTTTTTTTTTTATATTTGTTTCTTCTGAAATTTGCTGAATTACCTGTACCTCTGAAACTGAGATGCTCTATTTTTACTTTCTTCTACTTTGTTTCATTATCTGTTAAGGACTGACATAGCACATCAAATTCTTTCCCAGAAAAACAGTGGCTTGTAATATAAAATAGTTATAAACCAATATCAGACATAAGACTGAGGATTCTCATAAATATATTATTTCACTGTCTTAAAAGGATTTACATTTTTAACACAATAATTTCATTTTTTAGTCATTCATCTGATTGTCAGTATAGCATATGTTGCCTAAAGTGAAGTATAATTGAGACTCAATAGTTTAATAATGTCACATTGACAGATATTTATATTATAAAAGTTGTGAGAAAAAGAATCTATGTGCTCTGTCTTACTATCTTGCTTTCTTTTTCTCTTTCTTTTTCTCCCTCTCTCTCTCTCAAATGCACACAAACAAACACACACACTTTTTTTCTTCCTGAATACCAACTGGGATAGGGGACTAAATGTATCACGTTACATTAAACTTTCTAATTTCTGAAAGAGAATATTTTCTTTGAAAATTTTTTTCTCTTTGATTACCAGATTGCTTCCGCATGACACTTAAAATACTGTTACGTCTTGTTATATATTTTAAATATATAGTAAGTGATATGACAGTTGAAAAAATGGGTTATGAATTATAAGATACTGAAGTGGTCGATTGGGACCTCATAGGAATATTCAGAACAATGTAAGATTACAGCCAATGTGCTAATTGCTGTTCTTAAGTCTTTATTTGAATTCCAGATATTTTATTATAAGGAAATATTACATTAGTAGCTTTTAAGACCCTGTATAGAGGCACTTTTCAGTTGCATGTTGTCTAAAAAAAGACGAAACATTTTTATTCACTTGTTCAAATTGACAAGAGTACTAATCAAGGTGTTTCTCAATGGTGGAATATAAAATCGCACCACCCAATGGAAATCAGGTTAAGTAAAACAGCAAGATTAACCAGGAAATGTGACATTAAAGCTGAGTTAACATTTAGTGGTTAACATGTAAACCTCGGATTACACATGCAATAATTTAAAACCTATAAATTTTGGAATGTAGCAACCTTTGAGAGAGTTGATTTATACATTTATGTATTTTAAAAAATTCATTTTACATTATTTTCAAATGGATATCTACTTTGTGCAGAACCATTTATTGAAAAATAATTCTTTCTCCCACTGCACTGCAGTGAATTATTGTCATAACTTATGCTGTAATATATATATATATATATACACACACACATATATATATTTAATCTAATTCTTTTCCATTTCTTACCGAGACGGAAATTACTTTAATTGTGTAATTATACATATTTTAGCATTTATGAATCTGTTCAAATGCATTTTTCTTTACTTTCTTTTCCTCTGCTCTATGTTTTTCACTTTGGATATTTCCTGTTGAGCTGTCATGTATTTAAAACCATATAATGAATTCTTAATTGGAGACATTGTTGACTTCAGTTCTAATTTAACAAAATGAGCAGAAGACAAAATAGAAAATACATCTAGTCTTAAATATATTAAAGAAATTGTGTATATTCACTAAGACTTTAACACAAATAACTCCATTCCCAGGTGGCTTCACTATAAAATTTTATGAAATATTTAAGTAGGAATTATTGTAAATATTTCATAGACAGAAGTGAGGGGGGATAGTTCCTCATTTGTTCTCTGAGTACAGTACAAATCTTAGAGACAAATACAATAAAAGAGTAAATTTGCAGACTAATATCTTTCATGAATAAGATTCAAAACTTCTTTAAATATTCTAGTATATAGAATCATAAGTACATATTAAAAATCTAATACATCATGATCAAGGGGTATATACCAAGAATGCAAGATTGGTATAACAATTGAGAATCAAATAATACAACTGCCTATACTATGAGATATAAGAGAAATATAATTAGTACTAAGATCTTGGATGCAGAAAAATATTTCATAAAATAATACACTCATTTGCAATAAAATAAAATAAAACACCAGCAAATGAGATAAAGAAGTGAACACACCCCAGCCTGATAAAGTCAATAATATATTTAATTGTGCAACATTCAAAATTTTTCACTAAGATTGGGAAGAAAGCCAGGGTATCTTCATTCAACACAGCTATTAAACATTTTATTAGATGTTTCTGACATTACATTAATGCAAGAAAAAGGCAAAATAATCAGAAAGGAAGATGCCAAATTGCCTTAATTCAAAGATGACACTATTACATATAAATTTATAAAAAGCCAATTGTGTGTATATATACACCCTAAGCAATTAATTTAAAAAAGAGAAATAAATATAAAATATACCATTTACAATAGGGCCAAAATTTAAATATCTTAAGAATAAATTTAACAAAGATCTTTTGAATGCAAACTCCAAAATATTGCTAATAGAAATTAAAGCAGTCCTAAAGAAGTGGAGATACATTCCTTGTGAATAGATGGGGTGATTAAACATTATTTAAATATCATTTCTCCTTAATTCTTCTCAAATTTCCTAGAGATTTAATGCAATACCAATGACATTTATAGCAGACATCTTACAAATATGCACCCTGATCCTAAATTTTGTATGCAAATACTAAACACCTAAAAAACGACAATAAAAAGAAGATATTTGGAAGACACACACAGTGTCTTCAAGATGTAATCTAAAGAGACTTCAAGATTATCATAGAACTATTCTAAACAAGACAGTGTGGTATTTTTGTAATAATAGACAAATAAAAGAATCAAATAGAAGTAAGAAGTCAGAAATGACCCCATAATTATATATTCAATTATTTTCAAAAGGGACACAAAGACTGTCAAATAAGTAGTCCTTTCAATACGTTTTGAAAATAATCTGGTGCTCTTTTATGTATGAAATATATATATTTAACAAATCAATTTTGTTGGTACATATTAATAAAGCATAAATCCATCCAAAGTGTAAAATCAATGGTATTTGGTGTAATCACATATGTATGCATTCATCACTTCAATCATTCTTAGAGCACTTTCATTTTTCTAATAATAATAATGAACAAAAAACAAACAAAACTCATCAACTCTCAATCTCTCCATGCTTTTCTTGCCATACATAGCTGCTATTTTTTTCCTTCTCTCTAGTATATTAAAAAGTCTTTTGTATTTCAATACATTTTGATAGAAAAAATGGATACGCATTTGGAAAAATAAAAATTTCATCCTTCACTCAAGAATACACAGAATAGGGAAGCGAACTTGGCCCAGTGGATGGGGCATGGGAGGTCTGTGGTTCAAACCCTGGGCCTCCTTGACCTGTGTGGAGCTGGCCCATGCACAGTGCTGATGCACACAAGGGGTGCTGTGCCAAGCAGGGGTGTCCCCTGCGTGGGGGAGCCCCACACACGGGAAGTGTGCCCCTTAGGGAGAGTTGCCCAGCATGAAGGAAGGTGCAGCCTGCCCAGGAATGGCACTGCACATGCAGAGAGCTGACACAACAAGATGACCCAACAAGGGGAGGCAAGGATTCCCAGTGCCGCTGATAAGGATGGAAGTGATCGCAGAAGAACATGCAGCAAATGGACACAGTGAGCAAATAACTGGAGGGGGGAAGAGAAATAAATAAATTAATAATAATAAAAAAAAGAATACATAGAATAAATACATGTATGTTGTAAGACCATATTTAAAACTTTAAACTATAAAAATAAGTATAAGGTAAAGATGAAAGAAGATATATCATGATAACACTAATAAAAAATGCTGGAGTGGATATATTAATATCAAACAAGTAGATTGTAAGGCATCGACTTTACCAGCAATGAAGATGTTCATTTTATAATATAGCATATAGCATTATATAATATAATATAAAATAGCAACCTTAAACATGTATTTTCCTAATAATAAATATTCACAATACTATAGCAAAAAGTGCCAAAACATCAAGTATAGCTAGATAAATCTCCAAAGATGCTCAGAAATTTCAACATCCTTCTCCCAATAATTGATAGAACATGGAGATAGAAAATCATAAATAGAAATTAGCAACACAATCAGCCAATTGACTTAACTGACATTTGTAAGAAGCTCCTGTCAACAACAACACAGTGCATATTCTTTACAAATGCACAGAGAACATTTATCAAGTAAGACCAGTATTTGGGCTATAAAAAAATCTCGTATTTAAAAGGACTCAACTCATTTAAATATGTTCTGGGACTGCAATAAATTAATATCACAGATAACAAGAAATACTTGGAAACCAATTATCTCTCTTATGAATAATCCACAAGTCAAAGGAGAAACAAAACCTGAAACTAAAATTTTGAAATGAATGAAAATTAATTCACAATATATAAAGTTCTGAAGATGCAGTTAAAGCAGTTCTTAAAGTAAATTTATAGCAAAAAATATTTGTATTAGCTAAAATGAAAGATTTCACATCACAAACCTTTGCTTCTACCATAAGAAACTAAAAGAGGAAGAGAAAATTGAAACCAAAATAAGTGGAAAAAGAAAATGAAGAGTAATATCAATGACAGAAATCATAAAATAAATGAACTAAAAAACTGTTTATTTGAGTAGACTAATAAAACTGGTAAAGCTTTAGACATGCTGATCGGGATACAAAGAGAAAATACATAAATTCTCAATATCAGTAATGAATAAAGTGATGATTACAAATCCTACATATGTTGGAAGAAGAGAGAATTTTTTTAGTATTTTTTTATTCTATTTTTTTGAAGATACATAGATCACAAAAAATGTTACATTAAAAACTACAAGAGGTTCCCACATATCCCACACCTCACCCCACCCCCACCTCTCCCACATCAACAACCTCTTTTATCATTGTGGCACATTTATTGTATTTGGTGAATACATTTTGGGCCATTGCTGCACCACATGGATTATAGTTCACATTGTATTTCCACTCTCCCCCATTCCATTCAGTGGGTTACAGCAGGATGTACATCATCTGTCCCTGCAATATCATTTAGGAAGATTTGATACAAATTCTATGTAATTTTTTCCTGAAAAAGAGGAGTGAATATTTCCCAACTCATACTGTGAATCAATGTTATCCTAATAATAAAATCAGATAAAGACATTGCAATGGAACAAAGTCACTCAATAGCCTAGATTAAAATATTAACAAAATTTTTGTAAATAAAATCAAATTCTATATGAATAATAACACGTCCTACTAATTAGGTTTTAAACCACTCAGATACGATAGTATGACTATCTAGAAATTGGCATGGAATTACAAAATAGTCTTTAAACTCATATGTGATATTAATAATGTTGTAGTATATAAGGTCAATACATAAAAATCAGCTGTATTTTTGTCAGCTAGAAAAAAGAATAGAAAATTGAAATTTAAAAATATCACTTACAATGGTATCAAAATATGAAATACATAGGGATATTTGAAAATTCTGTAAGAAAAATTAAAGAAAAATGATATATTTTTCATTATATATATATATATATATTTGCATGGATCATGATACACAATAATATTAAGATGTCAAATATCCATAGATTGATCCAGAAAGTCAATGAAATGTCAACTAATTTAGCAGCAATCTTTTCTTTTCCTTTATTTTGTACAAATCAAGTATCTGATTCTAAAATATATGAAAATGCAGTGAACCTACATAATCTAAAACAATGTTGAGAAAGGGGAGTAAAGTTAGAGAATATTCTCTACCTAATATCTAGACATATTATAAAGCTATAGTGATAAAGAGAATGTATTATTGGCACAAAAGTAAACAAATTGATTAGTGAAACGAGAGAGCACAGAACTGGCCAATGCATATGTAGCCTACTGATTTTAGAAAAAGGTGTAAAGATAATTAAATGAAGAAACATAGTCATTTTTAAAATGGTGCTGGAATAATCAGATTAAAAAAGAGTACACATTATATGATTCCATATATATAAAATTCTAGAAAATGCAGACTAATCTATAATGAAAGAAAGTAACTATGGTTGTGTGAGGAGATGGGGGTTGGGAGGAAAGTAATTTAAAGGTTATATTTGATGGTAATGGATTTGTTCATTATCATGAGAGGTTATGTTTTCATGGGTACATACCTATGTCCAAAATGTTCAATTTGTACACTTCAAATATGTACAGCTTAATATGTGTCAATGACACCTCAACAAAGATGTAAAATAGATACAATGGACTACCATTACACAGCTATTAAATTGGTGGAAAAAAGAAAAAAGAAAAGAAAGGCAGAAGATCCAGTCTTAGGATGAAGTCTAATTTGAACTATCAAAGATTTCTTGTGGGAAAGCAAAATCATTTTACCACTTTGTAACAGTTTGTAGGTTTCTCATAAACTAAAAATTATTGTATGACCCAAAAATCTAAGTCCTTAGCTATTTACCCAGTGAAATGGAATGTTTTTACACAATAACCTGTATGTGGGGAACAGATACAGCTCAAGAAGTTGAGCACCATTGAGTACCTGCTTCCCACATGGGAAGTCCCAGGTTTGGTTCCCAGTGTCACCTAGAAAAAATGAAAAACTGGCTACAAGCAAAACAAATGTAAAAACTAAGTCGGGGGGGGGGGGGCCCTTGTGCTTCATTGGTTGAGAAATAACCTGTGTGTTTAAGTTTATAGCAGCTTTATTAATAATTGCCAAAAGTTGTAAACCACTCAAATGTCCCTCAGCCAGACAATGTATAAACCAACTGCTACACAAATATAATGGAATACCACTTTAAAAGAAAGAGAGAAAAAAATGATACATTATTGATAAATGCAACAAAGTGATGAATCTCAAATATGTAATAAAAAAAGAAATATGGCATACTCAAAAGGCCACATTCTGAATAATCTCTTTAAAAGGATATCTAGAAATGGCAAAACTATAAGGAAGCAAAACAGAACAGTAGTAGTCAGTGGCCAGGACTAGGGGGTGGGGATGGTAAATTATTTCAAAGGGCATGATGGAATTTGTTGGGTGATGGTCTACCCTCTATTTCAATTGTACTAGTAGTAATAGGACTGCATGCATTTGCAAAACGTTACACTAAAAAGGGTTCATTTTATTGTGTGTGAATTATGTCTCACTAAAGTAATATTAAAAAGTTTAAAAATATCAATTGTAAGACAATGATTTTATAACAGAAATATCACCAGGAAGAAATTTAATATAATTAGCTATCTAGGGTAAGTTGTTTTATTCATTTTCTGTGCTAGATGTATATTTAAAATATGATCTTTTTATTTTAAAATGTATGGATAAATATCAAAATTTCCCTAAATATTTGTGCCTAAACTTACTCTGTGCTACCTCAAAACAAATTAAACATATATTTATATGAGAGTAATAGTGTTTTCAAATTTGTCATTTCAAATTTATTATTTCCACTGATGCAATACACAATTTGTCTTACCTTTAATATTCTGTAAAAATAATTTTCTGTTTGGAATAGTCATAAAGTTCTTCCAACTCAATTATGATCATTATACATGCTGTAGTATTAATAAGCTGTGTAAAATATTCCTCAAGAAACTCATGGGTAAATCTCTTAACTTCTATTAAATACTGTCTTTGTATTTACATGTAACCCATCTTTACCCAGGACAATTTTACTCTTAGACAGATGTCTAGCCAGATGGCAATTTCCTTTGATGTGGTACTTCTCCCTACAATATATTCAAGATAACTAAAAATTAATGGGAAACGGAATAATAGAAAAAATCTTAAAGATCAGAATATTAGATATGTGTCTTAAGTAAATCAATTTATACACTTGTATCTATTTTCTGATTAATTGCTATTGTAGGAAAAAACCCTGTGCTTCAGTGGAAAATATTCAGTATCTTAAGGATACCTCTTCTATGTTAGCTGATAGCTTTTGAGTTGTAACATAACTTTGTAAGATGTAGGAAACTGATAATCATATAAAATAATTCTTATGGACATGAAAATTCTGTGTTGACCAGTATATTTTTTCAATTGACAAAACTCTTACACTCTGGAGGACATTTGTGTCTCTGTTTACATATTCATTCCAGTATTCCTGAACTATGCATGTATTTATTCTCTGTATTCTCTTTTGAACCAGTTATAATATCAAGCTGGTTTCTTCATGAGGTAAATACAGTCTCTGAATTGTAAACAACTTTATATCAATATGAAAACAGTGGTTTTACTCTTTTATTAAAATTATTTTCTGACTCATTTAGTAACACTTTTCCTAACTACCTGAAAGTTTTCCTTAAAGTACAAAATGAGCTGGAAAATTGGGGCAGATACCCTAGAAGCAGAGTCTAAGACAAACGTCAGGGCATGCCTGTGTTTGGGGGGAAGTCTTCAGGAAAATAACTCAAGTGGGGGGAGTGGGGTATATGGGAACCTCTTATATTTTTTAATGTAACATTTTGAGTGATCCATGTATCTTTTTAAAAAAGATAATAAAAAATTTTAATAATTAAAAAAACTGAAAGCATAAATTAAGCAGAACATTGATTTAGTCTCATGTAAAATCTAGCCATGTTCTGCTCCATTGGGAGAGGGCTGTGGAGCATAATCACCCTACCTAATTTTGTATCTTTGAAGCCAGGAGAAGAAATTTTGAACCTCCAATTTGGGCAATCATAAACTAAAGGGCATGTCCTAGGAAGATAAATGATTTACATGTTTCCTAGTGAGATAGCAATTCTCTGGATAAGTAACAGTTCTGAGCCATTACTAACTGACTTTCCTTACATTTGGGGACTGCATAGGCTGGCAGAGAAAAGGGGCATAAGCAGGTCAACTCCATACTTTCCATGATTCATAAAGTTGCTCTGTGTCTAGTTTTCACACAACAGAGAGAGAGAGAGGGTAAATAATTTAGTAAAGGGCTTTGTTAGTCTTGTTTAGAAAGCCACAAACTTTGTTCATATGTACATAAAACTACTTCAGAATATGTATTTTTGGGAAAATTACCACCATTCTTCCTTTACCAGAAGAAGATAATTCAATACAGAAAATATATGTCAAAGGTAACATATAAGGTCAGCAGAAAATTAACGAAGAAGAAACACAGATGGCCAATTAAGATACAAACTTAGTTTTCAACTCTATCAAGAAGAATTTAATTTAAAAAATGAATTATCTCATCCATAAAAAAAACAAACAAACATGCTAACCGTTTACTTTCCTGAGTTAAGGAGGTAGGGATAAATAGGAAGGTTCACTTTTGATTGTGGTATTATAAAACAGTACAATCATTTTCAGAAAACATGTTTGTAATTAAACAATGGAACATTCTTTGAAGCATAATTCCACTGATAAAAATACACTCAGGGGAAATAATCACAGCTATATAAAGCAGAGTCACTCTCAGGCAAGAACATTAAAAAAAAATTTCTCTGAATCTCTTACTGGAAATAAACATGACAAATATCTACGAAAGCCAAGTTCTGTACTTTGTTTAAGGAATGTTATATGGCAGAGGTGGGGAATGTATGTGATAAAATCATATGCCCTGAACAGATATCATCAACATGGTGATGGAAGACATCCTCTGGAATAGTCCCCCTCAGAAACAACAATAAAAGGACAAGTCCCACATGCCTGGAACTCTGGAGGATAATAGATACAGTAGAAGAACCGCATAAATGCTGGATCAAAGACCATGGGGGAAAAAATCCCAAATTAAAAGTAGAGGATATATAACCAAGATTCTAATAGTCTAGAATCTTTCCCCTCACTCTGTCCCATACAGCTTAAGAGTGACATAGGGGCAGCACGGCCAAAGTATCTCCTACCGTGGACTCCAAAGGAACTCACAACAGCAAGTTAGAACCCCATGAATATCCATGCACAGGGAGCCAATGCCACAGAAACCTGGGGCAAAACACAAGTGGTTGATGAGTATATGCAAACCAAAGGGCACCCAGAAAACAAGAGAGACAATGGCAGACTGTTGTGCAAGAAGCGCACATACTCAATCTGGTCTTTGATTGCTGAGGACCCTAAATGAAAAATTGGGCCCTTTGAATGTTGAATCCACCTGGATTCCTGGGGCAGGAAGCCCTGTTAAAGAAGTTATTGGAAGCAAAACAAGCTTAAGGAAAATAAAAAGGAAGAAAACAGGACCGCTGAAGGCAAAATGGTTTCCAGAAATGAAAAGTATAATGAAAAGGAGACAGAGTGAGGGATTGCAGTTAAATCATAGGAGTTGGGGAGAAAATTCTACAGAAACAGACAGAACAATAAGGATTTCTGGAAAAGGAACAGAAGAAAGGAAGTTTTCTCCTGGAGGTAAAATAAGGCTATGAGTCTCCAAAAAAGAGTCGGACAGCCATCAGAGGGGTAATCCTTACCCATGCCTCAGCAGGGTACCAGAGACAGCCAAAGTAGATAGAAATCCAGGAACTGGTTCTCCTGAGGGTTACAGAGACCCACAGGTTCTATGGTCTTAGCAGATGGCTCTGGAGTTCAGGGCCATGTCAGTTGGCACTACTTTGGAATTTGTGTTCTTGAGCATGATGGAGTTGGACTCAGTTATGACCTTTCTACACACGCCATTTCTGTTTCTTTTACCAGACCTGTGTTTGGTGTTTGAGTTGTTGTATACTCAGGAGACCTGAATCTCTGGACTGTCCATGTGACAGTCAGGCCCTGAGCCTCAGCAAACTTGCAACTCCTACCCTCTGTTTTATTGGACTTACCCTGGCCAGCTAACACGGAGGTGAAGAAGATCAACCACCACACCTGGGAGCCAAGAGTGCCTACAGCTGCAAGCAGAAGAATTGCATCCATCATCCATGTGGAATCTAAGTCCCCTTTTGATGTAGAGGGGGACTGGACTTAACCATCCCAGGGTCCACAGGATGGAGGAATAGAGTATAAATTAGAGTGGACTTACTGGTGTTCTGCTGGGAAACTATTGTGATTAGTAATGGAAGAAATTGTAATATTGATATGGAGAAAGTGGCCACAGTAGCTGCTGATGGTAGGGAGAGGGAAGAAGAGATATGATATGGGTGCATTTTCAGGATTTGGAGTTGTCCTGGGTGGTGCTATGGGGACAGATGCTGGACACTGAGTGTCCTGCCATGGCCCACTGGGGAATGGGGAAGAGTGTAGACTGCAATGTAGATCACTGTCCATGTGGTGCATCAGTGCACTAAATGTATTCACCAGGTACAGTGAATGTGCCATGATGATGGAAGAGGTTGCTGATGTGGGAGGAACGGGGTGGGGGGGTATATGGGGACCTCATATTTTTTGAATGTAACATTTAAGAGAAAATAAAGAAGAAGAAGAAAAATAAATAAAAGGAATATCTTAATAGTTGTTCTGCAAATCCAGGACAAGAAACAGGTGCTGAAGACCTGAGAAAATTTGAACAGTTAAACATGGGTTCCTAAGTTCAGTATAAGCTGAACAAGATCAAATTAGAGACTTAACACCTACTCAATCTACAATAAAACCTTAGACAAGAGGGAGAAACTGACTTTTAGACTTAACTCATCAAAATAGACTGACTCTCAGACATCAAAAAAAATTACAAACAGTGCTAAGAAGCAGGAATATGTGGCTTAGTCAAATCTCTGAGGAGACATGGATTTGGAAAAAACTATTCAAAGTTCAGGCAAAGCTAAATCAATTCAAGGAGATGAGAGAAAATAAAAATAAAAATTAAATAAGGCTAAAAGTTATTAAGAGACAATATGTGAACAAGAAAGAGCATTGGGGAGTCTAAAAGGAAACAACAGAAATTATGGGGATAAATGCACATTAATGGATATTAAAAATATACTACAAGCATACAACAGAAAATCTGAAAAGGCTTAAGAAAGAATCAGCAAACTAGAAGACATGCATTCAGGAAAATAGATAGGGAAAAGATCAAAAAAAATGAGCAGTGTCTCAGGGATTTGAATGACAGTTTGTAACACACAAACATATGCAATATGGGTCTCCCAGAAATAGAAGAGAAAAAAGACAAAAAGAATACTTGAAGAAATCATGGCTGAAAATTTTCCCAATTCTTATAAGAGACATAAATATACATATCTAAGAAGTACAATGTACTCCAAACAAGGAAGAAATAATCATAATTGACCCTTCCAAGGCATACTAATCAGAATGTCTAATGCCAAATTTGGAGAGAGAATTCTGAAAGTGGCAAAATAAAAGGATTCCTCCTACACAAGAGATTCGCAATAAGACTAAGTGCAAATTTCTCATCAGAGGTGAGAAGGCAGTAGTGTGATATAGTTAAGGCATTAAAAGAGAAAAAAAAAAAAACCTGCCAGTCAAAAAATTCTTTATCTGGCAAAACTGTCCTTCAGAAATGTGGGAGAGTTTAAGACATTCACAGAGAAATAGAAAGTGAGAGTGTTTGTCACCAAAAGGCCTATCCTACAAGAAATGCTAATGGGAATTTTTCAGATTGAAAGGAAAAGACAGGGGTGAGTGGCTTAGAGCACTGTGAAGAAGTGAAGATCTTCAGTAAAGGTAACTAAATGGGTAAATTCAAAACAGAGTAGTACAGTATCCTCAATATATAACTTTACTATTCAAATACTATAAGAGTTAGAATATAACTGAATAATAAATAATCATATACCCTGAAAATGGACATATAAATGGTGAGGTGGACAAAAATAACATAGAGAAGGAAAATAGATGGATATGGGAGTAAAGAGTGTATATGCTATTGATATTGAGTATATTTTCAAATAAGTAGGCTGCTAGTTTAGGTTGTATAATAAAAACCCTGTGAAACCACAACAAATTTATTATCTTTTTTTAAATATCAGGAAAAGTAAACAAGAAAGGAATCTATCAGATGCTTAAAAAAATGTCAGCTCTACAGAAAAGGAGGCTGCATTAAAGGAAAAAAAGTTGCAAAAAAGGTATAAGACATATAAAAACAAAGGCCAAAATGTCAGAAATAAGAACTGCCTTTATGTTAATAACACTGAAGGTTAATAGATTAAATCCTCAATGCAATGACACCCATTGGCAGAAGGGATAGAAAAGCATGATTCAACTCTATGTTGTTTACAAGAGACATAAACTTGAGTCAAAGACACAAAAAGGCTGAATATTGAAAGGATGCAAGAAGATAATCCATGCAAATAGTACATAAAAGAGAGCTGGTATAGCTATGCTAATATTGGAGAAAATAGACTTTAATTCGAAACTAGTTACAAGAGATAAAGGATACTATATATTACTAAAGGGTTAGTTAACCAAGAAGAAATACCAATCATACATATTTATGCACGTAACCATAGTGCCCCAAAATGCGTGAGACAAACACTGGCAAAACTGAGGGGAGAATAGACTCCTCTAAAATAATAATTGTATATTTCAATTTAGCACTGTCATCAAAAGAAAGAACTAGACAAAATATAAGGAAACAGAGAACTTGACTAATTAATAAATGAACTAGATTAACAGACATATACAGAGGATTGCATCTCAAAGCATCAGATACAGAGTCTTCTCAAGTGCCTATGGATCATTCTCCAGGATAGACCACATGTAGGATCACAAAACAAGTCTTAATAAATTTTAAAATATTGAAATTATACAAAGTGTCTTCTCTGACAATCATGGAATGAAGTTGGAAATCAATAAATTGCAGAGAATTGGAAAATAAAAATATTTGGATTTTAAATAACACATTCTTAAAAAATTAATAGATCAAAGAAGAAATCACAAGGAAAATCAATAAATATCATGAGATGAATGAAAACAAGAACACAATATATCAAAACTTATGGAGTGCAGCAATGATGTGCTTAATAGGAAATTTATAGTTAAAATGTTTATGTTAAAAAAGAAGAAAGAGCTAAAATCAAAGACTTAACTGCACACCTGGAGGAACTGGAAAAAGAACAATGAGTAAAAATAAAGCAAGCAGAAGAAAAGAAATAACAATTAGAGCAGAAATAAATGAAAGAAAGAATAATAAAAACAATAAAGAATGTTAACAGAATTTAAAATTAGTTCCTTGGAAAGATCAATAAAATATACAAACCTTTAGCTACATTGAAAAGAAAAAAAGAGAAAGGATGGAAATAAATCAGAAATGGGAAGGGGGTATTACAAACGATCACACAGAAATAAAAGGAATCATAAAAGCGTACTATGAATAACTGTATGATAACAGATTAGACAAGCTAGATGAAATAGACAAATTCCTAGAAATACACAGACAACCTACACTAGAATTAAAATAAATAGGAGATCTCAACAAAACATTTACAAGTAAAAATATTGAATTAGACATCAAAAACCTCCCAACAAAGGAAAGACCAGAACCAGATGGCTTCACAGGTGAATTCTACCAAATATGCCAAGAAGAATTAACATCAATCCTGTGGAAACTCTTGCAAAAAATTCAAGAAGAGGGAATACTACTAACTGATTATCTGAAGTCAATATCATCCTAATACCAAAATTAGGTAACAGTAACAGAAGAATAGAAAATTACAGATGAATATCTCTTATGAATATAGATTCAAAAATCCTCAACAAAATGTGAAGAAACCAAATCTAACAGCACATTAAAAGAATTACACAGCATGATCAAGTGGGATGTATTTCAGGTATACAGGGGTGCTTCAACATAAGGGAATCAATTAATGCTAAATACCATATTAACAGAAACAAAGAGAAAACATAAAATCATCTCAGTTGAAGCAGACAAAGCATTTGACAAAATCTAGCAACCTTTCTTTCTTGATAAATATATTTAGAACAATAGAAACAGGAGGAAACTTCCTCTACATGATAACAGACACATATGAAAAACCCTCTGCTAAAATCATACTCAATGGTGAAAGACTGAAAGCTTTCCCTCTAAGGTCTGAAAAAGACTAGAAACCAACTGTCAACACTGTTATTCAACATTGTACTGGAAGTTCTAGCCACAGTTAGGTAAGAAAAAGAAATAAAAGGCATCTAAGTTGGAAAGGACATATAAGAGGTCAAATTTTCACTATTAGCAGGAAACTTGACCCAATAGCTAGAAAGTCCTGAAAAATATACAACAAAGCTACTAAAGGTAAGAAATGAATTAAGTAAATTGGCAGGGTAAAAGATCAACATGCAGAAATAAATTGTGATTCTGTACACTAGCAACGAACAACCTGAGGAGAAACTCCAGAAAAAAATCCATTTAGAATTGCAATTAATAGAATCAAATATATAGGAATAAACCTAAGTAAGGATACTAAAATAGTTTGCTAAAATTTTTTAAAAATCTAAATAAATGGCTGGACATTCCATGCTCATGGATTGGAAGACTGAGTATTATTAAGATGTCAATTCAATCTAAAATGCTTTACAGATCCAATGTTATCCCAATCAAATTTCCAACAATATTCTCTGCAGAAATAGTAAAGTCAAACAGGAAATTTGTATGGAAGATTAAGGAGACCTGGATAGCCTAAACCATCTTAAATAAGATGGATGAAGTTTGAGGACTCACATTTCCTAACCTTAAAATCATATTACAAAGTTATAGTGGTCAAAACAGCATTTTACTAGTACAAGGATAGAAATACAGACCAATGGAATCTATTCGAGAGTTCAGAAATACTCCCACATATCTAGGAGCAATTGATTTTTGACAAATATGGCAAGTCCAATCATCAGAATGTATAGTTTCTTTAACAAATGTTGCTGGGAGAACTGGATATCCATATGCAAAAGAATGGCAAGGAACTTCCTAGCATTTATGATATACAAAAATTAACTCAAAATGTATCAAAGACCTAAATATAACAGCCAGGACTATAAAACCCCTACAAGAAAATGTAGGGAAGGATCTTCTGGACCTTTCTTAGACTTTACACTCAAAGCATAATCAACAAAATTTTTTTAAAAAAAGGGAAACTCATCAAAATTAAAATTTTTGTGCAACAAAGGACTTCAAGATGAAAATCAAAAGGCAATCTACTCAATAGGAGAAATATATTAAAAACCACAAATCTGATTATAGTTTAATATTCACGATATTAAAAAATCCTACAACTCAACAATAAAAAGATGAACAATCCATATAACAATGGGCAAAATACTTGAATAGACATAACTCCAAGGAAAATATGCAAATGACCAAAAAGCACATGAAAAAGTGCTCAACATCATTAGCTATTAGGGGAAGACAAATCAAAACCACAATGAATTATTTCATACCCCATAGACTGACTACTATTAGAAAAAATAGATTAAAAAACCAATCGAATGACACAGATTGGCAGAATGGATTTAAAAAACATGATCCAAGTATATGTTGTCTACACGAGACTCCTCTACAATGTTGACAGGAAGGTAAAGTGCTGCAAATGCTGTGGAAGACAGTTTGGTGGTTCCTGAGAAAATGAAATCTAGAATTACCTTATTACCCAACAAACCCATTTCTATATACATACTCAAACAATTTTAAAGCAGAACTTTAATATATATTTGTACACCAATGTTCATAGTGGCATTATTAACAACTGTCAAAAAAAAACATGGAAACCACCACTAAGTATCTATCAACCCTTGAATGGATAAATAAAATGTGGTATATACACACAATGACATATTATTCAACCATAAAAACAAAGAACTTCTGATACATGTGAAAACATGGATGAACCTGAGGACATAATTTTGAGTAAAATAAGCCAGATACAAAGGACAAATATTGTATGAGCTCACTAATATGATATAATTAGAATAAGCACACTCATAGAGTCAGACTCTAGTATATAGGTTACCAGCGGTGAGTGTAGGAGTTAGGGAATGGGGAGTCAGTGCTTAAATTGTAAGATTCTATTTGGGTTGATTGTAAACTTTTGGTAATGATGGTAGCACAACATTAGGAATGTAATTAATAGCAATCAATTACATACTTGAATTGATTAAAAGGGGGAATGTTAGGTTATTTATATAGTACTTGTGTAATTTGAAACTGTATGTGCCCCAGAAAATCAAGGTCTTACAGCTGGTCAACTGCTGTGGGTGTCCTACGTGGGTGGGACATTTTGATTAGGTTAATTAAGTTAAGTGTCTTTTGATTAGGTTACTTCAATTAAAGTATAGTCCAGGGTAGATCTTAATACTTTTACTGGAGTCCTTTATAAATGGGATGAATTGAGAGAAAGAGATAGAAAGTCACAGAACCTAGAAGCTTAAAGCAACAAAACCCAGGAGAGGAAGGAGAGGCCAGCAGTTACCACCATGCGCCTTGCCATGTGAGAGAGGAGTTTGGGTCAACAGCAGCCAATCTTTGGGGAGAAAGCATTGCCTAATGATGTCTTGATTTGGACATTTTCATGGCCTCAGAACTGTAAGGTTGTAAACTCATAAATTCCAAATCTAAAATCCAACCCATTTCTGGTATATTGCATTTTGGCAGCCTAGCAGACTAAAACATTACTAGAATAAATTTTTAAAAAATGTTTAAACAGTCATATACCTTGGGAAATACTTCATGTAAAATAGCAAAAAGAATAAAAAGATAATAAGAATGAAAGAAATATGGGCTTTAATGTTCATGTAAAGGAATATTAATAAATAAATTCTTTCTGAGATATTAGAGGCAAGATAATGAAAGATCAAAGTCAAGATTTTATTCATGGTGACAAGTCCTCAATTCTCATCCCTGCTCCTAAGGTTACAACATGAGACCTATGATGTGTGATGTTCAGGTTCTCCAAGCCTGTGTGAATACTTGTTCATAAGAAACATTTGCACTTAATTGTAGAGTACATAATATTGATAAATCCTAGTTAAATTAGTTCCTATTTCTTTTACCCACTAGAATTATGCTGTTTTTTTCCCTAAACAAATTACAATGTCAGGCTGTAACATGAGCAACACATGAAAACATTATCTAAACCACTAAATAATAGCCCCACATTTGCTGCTACCTAAAAGATTAGTAACACAATAGACTTTTGATTACAATGTCCATTTCTTATTCCAGAAAATAAAAATTCCCCAAACAAATACGGCAGAAAAAATATTTCTTCAGATGCTTCAGTATGGGTGATCTTATTTGCATCAAAAACTCACATTCAAATTTTAATTATTCAAAGCCTAAGTTACCAACATATTAATTATCCCATGTACCAAAGATTCCAAGCAGGGAACAGGACACATAAGATTAACAGAGCATTAGCTAGATGTCCAGGTTCTATTTGGGCCATTTAGGAGAATTTAAGAACTACCACCTTAAGGCTGAGCCAGGCATTGTTCTTCAAATGATAGAGGGGATTGAACTTCTGTGACTCAGACAAATATACCAGTCTCAAGATTCATACCTTTCTTTCAGAACCATTTTTACTTATATCTGGAATATACTGTTTCTATCATGTTACCTTGCATTCAGAGTGTTAATTGTCATAGTTCCTTAGGAATAACAGTTCACTTGGGAATTTCCCACTTAAATTGTTTTCAGTCTTAGGCCCTATAGTTAGTTCTTCCCATCCCAAATGTGTCCTAAAATAACCTCATCCATCCCAAGAGCCACAGATACTTCTTTGATTCTTTTCAGGACACTGTGAAAACCTTTTGAAAAAGTTAACAGTATTAGTATTTCTCTTCAATCATTAATGAATAAAGTTTATTCCCCTGAGTGAGGCATACTAAAAAAGAATTACTGCATTAAAGAAAATGATTTCTGACTATTAATCCACTGGCTTCTCCTTTTTTCAGTTCTATAATAGTAATAAAAATGTAATGCAGATCAAGTCCATAATCTACCACCTTTGTATCTTTTCTTCTATTGTTATAAGTGACAAAAATAACTGTTTTGTAATAATGAAAGTTAAACATACTGTATGCAATCATAATTTTTTCTATTTAGAATATCTTTAACCAATCTCACAATGGGGTCATGGTCTCTAGCAAAGCCTATTCTCATGTATAAAGAAATATCTGTGAGCCTCTGAAAAAAAGCCAGGCATTCTACCCTTTTAAACAAAAAAATATACAGTTATTTTAAAAGCCTTCTAATAATTAAAATAAAGATGTAAAGGACCAATTTCATTAGGTTTCTTAAAGAGGTATGCTCATTGTGCTGAATTAAACTTATAATTGTTCATGGGATATTTGCATATGAGAATTATCTGCACTCCTCAAAACAGTGGGATGGAATTGAAATTTTCTTTTCAATATATTTGAATGCATCTACATATGCATAGTAAATTGGAGAAACATGGTTATTATATAAAATAACAGCTGCCACATTCTGAAATATTCTGAATATAGAGGCAAAGGGTATTAAAATGAAATTATGCATCTCTCTGATTCAATGTTTCAGTTATAATTTTTAAGTTTAAACTGTAGATCATACAGCATCTAGAACTGAGGAGAAAGATATTAAATATGCAAACCATCTGATTCCTTTAGTTAAAATAGTAATGAGTGAATCATGTGGGTTGATGTCCTAAATCCTTGCCCAAATACATAAATTTTTACAGAAAACCTGAAGGTTTCAGTCCAATTGTTTTCAATGTGCTTTTATAAACATGGCTCTGCAAAAGCATCTAAGTCTGTCTGCTTTCTATGAACATTTCATTATGGCATCAGCATCCCTCTAGATAATTCCATTATTTTTTCTCATAAGTTTTATTATCTAAATGCATAATTTTAACTAAATCATAAGGTGACAATAGTATTAAAATATTAAAAATATATTTGTGTTGACCTCCACTTTATTTTCCCCTTCAAATTCGGCCCACATCTGATGGAATTCAGCATCAGTACAAATTGCAGGCTGGATATAGTCCATAATGTCAATATGGATATCACTGAGGACCACACAATTTCTGTCACTTGCTGCTCCAGAGACATCATAAACTATATTAGCAAAAATATTTCCATTTTCTGTTGATGCTACTTTGACATTAGCTTTAACATTTGCAAAATCATGAGGAGCAAGGGTTAAAGGAGATGGCTTTTCCACAAGTTTCAGATCCCCTAGAATAGCTAACTCTAAAATGCAGTTCTGTAAAGTATCACTGGTTTCATTCACAAGTACATCTAGAACAATATCATATTGCTGACATGAACATAAGCTTCTGCACATACAGGATCTGATAAACCTGTCAACTGGGTGACCTTGTTAAGTTTAGATGCTAGGGGATCTGCTGCCTCTTTCCTCTGTGTGTTACCCATAGCTGCCAGCAAACTAAGCTGAAATTGATCTTCCTTGATCTTAGTAGTTAGTTGTGTTAAGGAAATGGGGTCATCAGGCTGTACTGCCATATTCCTTTTTTCAGATTATTTCTTCTGGAATAATTTCTCTTCTTCGAGGGTAGCAGAAAACATGTGACAAAGGCACTCTCTGCATTCCTTATTGAAAATGTCATTCATTAAATGTGAAAGTTCAGACAAGACCTTGAGGCACAAGGAAATTCAGTCCATTTATCATCATCTGTAATTGGCTTCATAGGAAGAGAAGATTTTCCTAAATGGAGAATAGTGGCCATGAGTAACATAGGCTCAGCAACAAAAGAGTTTTGTTTCTTCTTCTCCTGAACCAAAGCTACATAGCACAAGGCAACCTCGGTCAAAGTTGTGGCAAGGGAGGCAACAAAGAAACCTCCATCCAAAAGGAATCCTCTCAGGGGAGGTCTGTCTTCCTATTTCTTGGTGGGTCTAGAACTGCTAAGGGTACTCTGAATTGCATAAATGCCCACTTCAGTTACCAGTTGCTGAACTGGCCCCACAATTATTTCTTCTTCGGGTTTTTAATTCACCAGCTTCTTTCTTTATTTCTGACTCCACAATAGGGCCGAATTTGAATGGGAAAACAAAGTAACAGTCAGCGCAAATATAATTGATTTAAATGAATATTTACAACATATATTAAAGTCACTAACATGAAATGCTTCACTGTAGAGAAGGCCTTTTCTGGTTACTGTTGCTTTATGGCAGCCAATCTCTATGCCCGTTCTATATTTGGAGATGCACTTGCAAATTTCAGCATTGAGAAGCCAATTCACCAGGGACCAGAAGCCCCTGGTACTGGTCACATAAGAATTCATGCAAAGAGTCAGGGAATGGCCTTAAATCTTGCCGATAAAATCAACTTGTCTCAGAAGAAAACTAGTATAAAAGAATAAACAAAAAGTATTTGTAGATTTACAGGTAAAATTTAGGTATGGGTTTATTGGACTCCAACATCTTTTGTACTCTTTCACGCTTTATGTTATTTGGAATTGAGTTCATTCTGAATGCATTCCAGCTGATAATTTATCTTTCCCTTAAATCAAGATTGAGTTTAAAATTATAGTTTGTCATTTGTCTTAACAATTCTGAATGCTGTCCTAAAAGTATATTATGTTTCTCACATGCATGTACCAAGACCATTTTCATAGTACAATAAACAAATCTATTGCTAAATCTTTTTATAAGAATAAATGTATCATTACATATTTTTTTAAATTAAAAAGAAATTCCTCCACAATTTCTCTACCTCGACACTTACTCATTTAACTATTTTTTCTATCAAAGACATTATCTTTATATTTATTAAACATTTTCTGTCTTATACATAAGAAATCACATATTTGTTGATTACTTTAGTGCATATATCTATTTTCTACATTTTTAATAGACTTTACCTTAATAAAACAGTGTCAGAATTACAGAATTACGCCATGCGCAGTGCTGATGCGCGCAAGGAGTGCCGTGCCACGCAAGGGTGCCCCCGCGTAGGGGAGCCCCACGCGTAAGGAGTGCGCCCGTAAGGAGAGCCGCCCAGCGTGAAAAGAAAGAGCAGCCTGCCCAGGAATGGCGCCGCCCACACTTCCCGTGCCGCTGACGACAACAGAAGCGGACAAAGAAACAAGACGCAGCAAATAGACACCAAGAACAGACAACCAGGGGAGGGGGGGGAATTAAATAAATAAATAAATCTTTAAAAAAAAAAAGAATTACAGAATTACATACCCAGTTTCTCCTATTATTTACATTAAATATTGGTATAATACATTTGTTATAATTAATTAACCAATACTGATATATTATTATTAACTAAGTTTCATAGTTTTTAAATAATTTCCTTATATTTTACCTACTGTCTTTCTGTTCTAGGATATTATCCAGGATACATTATGTTTAGCTGTCATGTCATTTTAGGTTTCTCTTATCAGTTTCTCAGACTTCCCTTGTTTTTGATGTCCTTGCCATTTTTGAGAAATAGTAGTCAAGTGTTTTGTACGCTACTCCTCTATTAGGATTTGACTGATGTATTCCTCATGACAAGACTGGAGTTATAGGTTATTGGAAGAAAGACCACAGAGGTAAAGTACCACTTTCATCTAATCTTATTAAGAGTACATAGTGTAAATATGGGTTTTTATTGTTGATGTTGTCTTTGATCACCTGACTGAGGCAGTGTTTGTCAGGTTTCTTCATTGTTAAGTTACTCTTTTCCTTCCTTTCTCCTTGCTGTACTCTTTTGAACAAAGACACTATACAGTCCATATTGAAGGAGTAGGGTTCTCTATTCCCACCTCCTTTAAGAAGGAGAATAAATATTTGGAGTTCTTCTGCACTAATTTAATAAATTACCCCCTTTATTCAATCACTTACTTACCTCTTTATGTACTCTTTCAAATTTATTTTATACTTCAACAATTTGTTCAAATTGTTCTATCTTTGGTCATTTGCAGCCCTTTTGGTTGGAGTATTACTCAGGTCTCCAAAAAACACTGGTTCTTTAATTGAAGTATGGTATTAGAAATGAAGAGATGGTTGCTAGGTTTGTTCATTGAAACTGGTGTGTCATTTTTTGTGCCCTATCTGCTGCAAAACAAAGACATACATGAGTGTATCCTAGCCTGATTAGATGTGCACATAACTATAAATATATCTATATAAGATCTTCTGTTTCTATGTTATGTTAAATATGAATTCTAACTGATATTGCCAACTCTAACCCATTACCCACCTGGATCATTATAGCTTTCTTCCTCTTCTTTACACAAACTTTCCCAGTCCAACAGTAAGAAACTTGGCTCCATGAGCCACCATGCATTTAATTAATTGTTCTGTGACAGAATGCATATATGACAGTATCGGAATTGCAGGAGAAAAATTAATTTCAGAGCCTACAGATGAAAGAAATTTTTAAAATTATGAATGTCCATACAAATCTTGAAAATTTCAGTCCCTTGAACTATTGAAGGGAGAGCTAGAGCCCAATAGTTAAACGGCCTAAGCATCCTGGATACTTCTTTGCTATGTCTGGGGCACAATGACACAGCATAACTGCAATTAACTTCTGGGGTGGACTTGATTCTGACTGACCCATGCACCAGCTAATCAGTATATGTAACATATACAGTGATATATGATAGGTATGCCACTGTAAGAGCCATTCATATATTCTGATAGTAATGACATAAAAGCAGCTCCCGTGTAAACAGAGAAGAAGAGAGAACAAAGGAAGTGTAAAGGAGTTGAAGCAGACAGAGAGCAGAGGAAGGGAAAGAGCATGGAATAAACTCAAAATGCATAAATTCCTGGCAGCTCCACATTCCTTTTTCTTTGCTAATGACCCTGACTCCCCACTCTGGCTGAGGAGCTCTGACCCAACAGGTGATGAATATACTTTTCTTTGTTAAAGCCAGATAGAATTGTGTTTTCTTGCTAATGAATTATTTTTTTTGAATACAGTATATCCAAATGGAAAGAGTATACAGACTAAAATACATTGTGAAAAGTCTCTTCCTGGTATAAAAATATACTAAAATATTAAGAAGAATAAGTAACAAAATAAAAATATTAAACATAGCAGCCAAATGTAAACATTTTAATAATTTATGAACACTTTCCTTCATCTATAAATGTTTGGTATTTTATTACTTGTCATTGAATATTTTTACTGCAAGCATTTTCCCCAATGTTATTTAAAGTATTTTCATGTACAGCAGTAAGAAATCTGTATAATATTCTTTTCTATGGGTTCACCATAGTTTAATTAACCTTTTAAAAAATTATTATAGGATTTTTAAGTCCTTTCCTATTCTTTCCTATTATACATAATACTTTTGTGAGTATTTAAATTTTTATTTAGGGTTTTGAATTGTACAGAGATTGTAAATGTTCTAAAATTCTAGATCTCTGTGGTAAAATCGTTTAACAAAATATTTCTGTCAATCTCATTATCATATATATTATATAAGAGGTCCAGTCTCACCATACCCTTTTCAATACTGAATAGTAAAGCCTTGAAAAAAGTATTTCCCACTAGATTATAAAATTTAAAATAACAAAAAACAATAGCAAAGAACTATTTGAAGTTATAGTTCCATGATTGTAAAATGAAATTGAATAACAGTGTCAAAGCCAGTCTAGTTTATTTATTTTTATTTTCACTTTGGGGAGTTGCCTGTTATGTTTTTATCTTCTGTTTTTCCAACAAATATCCAGAGATTGGATATGATTCAGTCTAGTGCTCTTTGCCATAACTATAAGTGGCAGGTAATAGTATAGAGAAACATGCTCTCTGGTTAATTCCCATTTTGTGATGTTAGTAGCCATTGAAATAAACCACCTATAACAATTACTTTAGTATGAATTGCTAAATAGTGATATTCCACTGTTCTCTTTTTTTTAAAATTATTACTTGAAACACTTTTCCAAAGAGAAATTTCCCCTCATCTATTATTTGTCTACATTGTTGAACCATTTGTGAAGGAAGGCCTAGATAAATTCTTGATTCTTTGATATTATTTACAACTTTTTAAGATATAGGATCGGTATTCTTATTGCCCTCCAAAAGTAACCAATTCTTTTTTTCCCTAACATTTTAATAAAATTATATATTTAATCATATATGCTAGATCCTTCTTCAATGCAATTATTATTATTATTGAAATGCAAATTGTCCTGTCTTTGCCATTTGGGAGCATCTTCAAGATGGATACCATTCCTTTGGGCATGTCCCTAGTAATTTTCTTGCTATTTGGTATAAGAGGTTTTCGGCTCATCATGTCTATTTCCTTTTCTAAATCTGGAACCAGCTATTTCAGTAAGAATCCTTGATTTATGTTTTAAAACCAGGAATATAATTTCAAGATACAATCTGGACACTACTCATGGTAACTCTTTCTAGTCATTTTCAGTGAAGTTAGTAAAATATAGAATATTTTTTACAATCAAATATCTCATGCATTTTTATCAATGCTTCCAATATAAATTTAAGACTACAGAGAGCTTATTAATCTATGTTCAATTGTTTCTATTTTTCCTTCTTTCCCTAAGAGTTGTGTTTCTCAGGGACATAGAAGTGGGCAGATTTTGAACATCATAGAATTTTTCATTTGTTTCTTTATGTATTATATAACAACACTCTCAGAAAAATACTTAAAACTATCCCAAATATAATTTTGGAACACATTTTAAAAATTTTTGCATGGATCTTTGTCTTAGTTTCCAGGTTGCTAATGCAAATACTACACAATGGGTTGGCTATTAACCAAAATTTATTTGCTAATGGTCTCACATACTAGTTTCCTCCAGGGATCAGTAGAGGTCTGGCTAGCTGGCAATCCTTGAGTTCCTTGGCTTATTGGTCAAAGAACCATTCCCTTTTTTTTTTTTAAAGATGTATTTATTTATTTCTCTCCCCTCCTCCCCCATCCAGTTGTCTGTTCTCAGTGTATATTTGCTGAGTCGTCTTCTTTGTCCGCTTCTGTTGTTGTCAGTGGCATGGGAATCTGTGTTTCTTTTTGTTGCGTTATCTTGAGTCAACTCTCCATGTGGGTGGCACCATTCCTGGGCAAGCTGCACTTTCTTTTTTTTTTTTTTTTAAGATTTACTTATTTATTTATTTCTCTCCCCTTCCAACCCCCCCCCCCCCCCCCCCCCGCCGCACCTCGGCTGTCTGTTCTCTGTTTCTATTTTGCTGCATCTTCTTTGTCCGCTTCTGTTGTCAGTGGCACAGGAATCTGTGTTTCTTTTTGTTGCATCATCTTGCTGTGTCATCTCTCCGTGTGGTGTGTGCAGCACCATTCCTGGGCAGGCTGCACTTTCTTTCGTGCTGGTCAGCTCTCCTTACAGGTGCACTCCTTGCACGCAGGGCTCCCCTATGCAGGGGACACCCCTGTGTGGCACGGCACTCCTTGCACTCATCAGCACCACACATGGGTCAGCTCCACATGGGTCAAGGAAGCCCAGGGTTTGAACCTAGGACCTCCCCTGTGGTAGACGGATGCCCTAACCACTGGGCCAAGTCTGCCGCCAAGAACCATTCCCTTTCTATTCTCTCCCAGCTTTTTGTTGACTACTAACTTTGTCTTCTCCTTGTGGCTTTTTTGTATAAGTCCTCCAGTAATAAAATTAAGACTCATCCTCATTTGGTTGGCCATACGGTAACTAAAAATAACATCTTTAAAATTTCTATTTATAATGGATTCACAGTCATGGGAATGGACAAGGAATAAGAACATTTTCCCCCCCTAGAGTACATAACTCAATCTGCCTTAGTCTTCATTTCTCTCTCATTTTTTTATATTTGTATATCTACATTCTCAAAGCTTATAGCCAATATATTTTGTGTTCTCTCCCTTTTAATCCTTATTTAATCTTAGCTTTGCATTTAACTGTATATTTAATTTTTACCACCAATCATTTTTTAATGTATCTCCAGTTATTTTGGATTTTTTAGTTTTATTTTCTGGTAGAAAGATCCCATGAGAACAAAATTCCGACCGTATTTGCATCATGGTATCAGTTTATTTTAGGTCTTTAAAATTAAAGTCAATTTTGCTGGGAAAAATATTTGGATCACATTTTTTTCTTAGTTACTGTAGATATTTTTAAATATGCCAGCCAAAACTTTGTGACTTCTACTTTCTAAATTGGGGTCGATTGCTGCTTCCCTTGAATCTGGGCAGATGTGGTATTGAACTGATACCATGTGACCCCCAAGCTAAATCATAATAGACTATGCAACTTTTGCATTATTTGCTGGGAGACTGAACTTCCTTTCTAAAAGTTAGCATGCAGAAGAGACTATTTGTATACACTCTGGCCAATAGTCTTAACTAAGTCAATCCTTCAGGCCTTAACTGCCAAAGTGAGAGATAAAGGTTTGAAAAAGCCATTTCTTTTAGGGTAGATAATCTAGCTTCGGATATTACAACCTCCAACCATTTAGGCCCCTCCAGCCGTTTTAATATTTTGAGATGAGATTTCAGATGTTGTGTAGCAAAGGCAAGCCATCCTCACTGCACCACTTAACAATTCTATACCCACACCCAAAAAGTTCAGCTATGAATTTAGCTAAATCCAAGTATTAAACATATTTTCTTATGCTTTGTTACTTACTAGTATCCACTCACTAAACCTCTGTAGGAAGAGTGAAAGGATCTGATAAGTCATGTACACTCTAGGGACCTAAATGTATTTTCATAAACTGGATTATGGTACACAAGAGCCTAAAAGGATAAATGTGTTTGGAAAAGTTCTGAGCTTGGATATTTGGAGTTGAGTCAACCGTTGTCTGCTATAAGCTTATTATGCAAGCACTTACATTTATATTCCAATTTTCCATCTAAAAGTGGAATAATAAATTTTGCTATAATGCCTGTCATATGAGTGCAGAGGGAATTTAATGAAATAATACTGATAAAGTCTGTTGAAGTTCATCTCATGAAAGGTACATTATAAACACAAAATAGACAAATATTACAGCAAGAAGTCTTTCCTCAAGATAACTGATACACCGTCTCTGTTGGTACATTCATTTCAACTGAAACAGAATATTTACAGAAATTATAAATATTAGAATTATTCTTTTAGGTTTTTGGGGAAGTGACCTGGCCCGCAGGTCAAACGAACCGGCATCTGAAAGAGGGAGTGGGAATTGGGGGACAAGAGGCGAGAGAAACAGAGACAAGACAGGATTCTGATCAAGTCTCCATTTATTGAGGGTAGAGCATCAGAATATATACTAAGGGGAGGGTATTAGCAGGGGGTGATAGGCTGATGAAGCGGCTCTTCCATATAAGGCAATAAAATGCTGTTACACCACTTGCTATAGGTTGCGAGTCTTCAATGCTGGTCATGGCTTCAACATCTTGTTGCGCAGGCGTGACACTTTTTGCTGGGGAAACTGAGGAAAGGGGAAGAAGAAGGTGGAAGCACAGGGGTGGAGTAGGCGTACTTATGAAAACCGCCATGTTGCTGGAGACCGCAAATGCACGTAGCTCCGGGTGGCTCCCTACAGGGAAGGGTTCATATTTTGGGGGAAGGGTTCATATTTTTGGGGAAGGGTTCATATTAAAATATTTCATGAATGGTTTAAATTATTCCAGTTTTTAAAGATTGATTTGAATAGTTATAAAATGAAACTTTGGATTTGAATTCAAATATGTCAATAATTATTTTACCAAGGATGATTGCAATTTTAAACAAAATTGGTTTGCACAAATTGAGGAAAACCTTTTTAAAATTATAAAATATGTCATTGTTGGGCTGATTGTGTTTTAGCATATATCTAAATTAGAACCATACATTGTGTCTATCACTGCTTTGGGGATAAAATTCATCTGTCTTTTTATAATAAATTAATATCTTCTTTTTATAAATCCTCTGTGGGAACCCAGGACCCCCCTCTTAAGCCTCAGCATGTAGTCATCTGGGTGACCTAGACATAAGTTAAAGGTTAACAACCTTCCCCAGAGGGGAGAGAATGCATAGATGCTATCATAAACTACAATCTTCCCAAAGCAGTAAACATCTTTGGTAAATGTCCTTCCTACAAACACAATGAAAATGTCACCACACCCATGTGTACATTTCATATGCCTCTAGCAGAGATTATGTTCTCATACCCTATGGAATGTCCTTGTTCTAAAACTCCTTAAGTATCACCCCTCATTTTCTCATCTCTTTATGGATCACAATCTTCATTCTCTGAACTGCCACCTTCAGATATTCTCTTCTATCCATAAATCCCAATAAGCTTATGCCTGACTAAAAGTCAGGTATGCTCTTTGGTCTCATGGCCTCACCAACTTGAGCCCTTCAAGAGTTGGGCTGTAACATCTTCTTAAATATATTACTCATAAGAAAGTAAATGTGTATGCATGTATATTTCTGACTAACATTCTTCTAACCCTTGCTTTTCATCATATCATAAAACATTGTGGTACTTTTTTTTAATCAGAAGAAAATTTCTATCTATATCAATCTATACTTC
Source organism: Dasypus novemcinctus (assembly GCF_030445035.2). NCBI lineage: Eukaryota > Metazoa > Chordata > Mammalia > Cingulata > Dasypodidae > Dasypus > Dasypus novemcinctus. Next base: position 136,887,252 of record NC_080676.1, read on the forward strand.
TAAGTACTTAGTTAATGTAAACACAAATAGATGGGTGAATAATTTAAATAATACCATATATTAATATTAGTCAATTATTTATGTTTCTTCTACCATTAACCATTTTATGAAATATAGATTTAACACTATAAATGACAACTAATGTTTTATTTCCTCTCATTTTATAAAACTCTCCCTAATAAAATTGAGTGAATGAAAAAAAGGAGCAAAAATTCCGTTGGAGAAAGATATATGAGAGTTATGTTATCAGGCCCAGCTGATTAGTATTAAGCTACTGTATATTAGTTATTTACCCTAGATGTTAGCTTTCCACAGTGTCCCTTCTCCCACCATTTTTACCATATTTTAGATTCTTGAGGAAGATGAGCAGTTATATATGGTCATTTTTTATTTCTGCTGTGGAGAAGTTGCTGCATGGTACCTCATGTGAATACAGGCTCAGGCACAATAGAGACTTTCAGAAAGTGACTGGACTGCTTTATAACTTACACAGCATAAAGTGTAAAAAAGAACTGGGAAGATTTCTGGGGAGATGGCAGCATAGAGATAAATGGGACTCACCTCCCTTCTAAAAACAGCAAGAAGAAAAACAGAAACTGTCTGAAAAGTAGGTCTTGAGGTTTGTAGACCAGGGAAGTGTTGTCTACTCTCCAAGAAGGAGAGGGACAGGGAAAAGGAGAAAGTAAGGGGAAAAAAAACAACTATGAGTAAACTTTCTCCCAGCTGGGAACTGTATCTATCCCTCACCTTTGAGGCAAACACCCTTGTTACTGACCCAGAATGACTTTTGCTGCTGCAGAGGGGAGCACTGATTTCTACCATCCAGGAAAAGGGATGGTATGGCTGAGGTAAAAGAATGACTTCTGATTGAAGAATTTGAACTGCAGGGTATGACTCTGAATAGTGAGTGCAGAGAGAGACATCTCCTGGACATTTTTTTATCACAGTCCACACACTGATTGTTGGAGTGAACACATTTCTCCCTAGGGCTTAGGAGAAAGGTTTGGCAGGGGATGCCATTTGCTGGCAGGCCAGGAAAATGCACTCCAGGAAAAAAATTAAATGTGGGAAATTTTAAAGATCTAGAACAAGTTGAACCAAGTATAAAGGAAATGTTACACACAAAAACTGTCAAAAGTAAAACTCTAGGCAAGAGAGAGGCACTGATCCTCACAGTAAACACTCCATCATAATCAGATTCCTAATCATCAGCAAACAATTATAAGCAATAGTAAAATATAGGAAAATGTGGCCAGGAAAAGGAACAAATTAAAATGCCAGATGAGACACAGGATTTGAAACAGCTAATGAGTAATATTCAAAAAAAAATGTCTAAATCAATTCACAGACTTAAAGGAAAATATGGCTAAAGAGATAAAGGATATTAAGAAGAAATGGGTGAGCAAAAAGAAGAATTTGAATGCTTGAATAGAAAAATAACAGAACTTATAGGAAAGAAAAACACAATTGATGAGATTTAAGAAAAAAACAGCAGAGGCATACAACAACAGATTTGAAATGGCAGAAGAAAGGATCAGAAAATTATATAACAGAACAACTGAAATTTAAATGATAGCAAAATATATAGGGAAAAGATTGAAAAAAAAATGACCAGGAGCTCAGGGAATTGGATTATACTCCAAAGCAAAATGAAACAAGTGTCAAGTGTCATGGGAATTCTAGAATGAGAAGAAAAGGGAAAAGGGGCAGAAAGAATATTTGAGGAAATAATGACCCAAATTTGCCCAACTCTGGCGAAAGACATGAAAATATATATCCAAGAAATAAGCATATTCCAAACAAAATAAATCTGAATTGAACTACCCTGAGACACATATCAGAATGTCAAATGTTGAAGATAAAGAGAGAATTTTAAAGCAGCAAGAGAAAAGCAATCCATCACATACAAAGGAAGTTTAATAAGACTTAGTGTGGATTTCTCATCAGAAACCATGGAAGATTGAAGAGAGGGTTATGATATATTTAAAATATTATAAGAGAAAAATTGTCAGACAAGAATTCTTTATCCAGCAAATTGTCCTTCAAAAATAATCACACCAAGGAAACAAGAGAGTCTACAACTACAAGCAAGAGGCCCATCCATTAGTCATATGGGATCAAAGCCCCCTCTCAATTAGAGGTGGAATGGGCATCACCATCCAAGAATCCTGAGGTTTGGGCATTAAATATGGACTAGAGTGGATTTACTGGTATTTTACTATAGACTTATTATGATTCTAGCAATGGAAGAAATTATTTCATTGATGTGGAGACCATGGCCACTGGAGGTCCTGAGGGCAGGGAGAGGGAAAAACAGGTGTAATATGGGATATTTTCAGGACTTTGAATTGTCCTGAATGACATTGCAAAGACAGATACAGGCCATTATATATCCTGCCATAACCTACAGAATGAAGTGGGAGAGTGTTAACTACAATGTAAACTGTAATTCATGCTGTGTGGCAATGCTCCAAAATGTGCTCATCAATTTCAATGAATGTACCACACTAATGAAAGTGGGCCATATGGGAATCCCCTATATTTTTTAATGTAACATTTTATGCAATATATGTATTTTTTTAAAATAAATAAAAATTACATTAAAAATACATATATTAAAAAGGGTGACTATTTTAGCTTGCTAAATGCTGCTGGGAGCAATATATCAGAAATGGATTCATTTTTACAATGGAGACTTAGTAGGTAAACACAGTTGTGAGGGTGTGACAAGGTATCATTGGGAGATTCTCTCTCTCCCTGAGCTGCAGCTGTTGGTGATTAAACACATAGCATCATCTGCTTGTCTCTTTCCTCTCGTCTGGGCCTCATTGCTTTCAGCTTCTGGCTACAGAGGTTTTCTGTTCCATTGATTTCAGCTTCTGGTTTCTGAAGCCTTCTCTTTTAGCTTCTGGGTTCCTCTCTGTCTTTGCAGATTTTTTTTTCTATCTACAATTTTTTATTCCTCCATTTACAAAGCATTCCAGTAAAAGGTTAAGATTCATCCTGGGTCACACAACCTAATTAAGAGCCTTTAACTGACGTAATCTAATTAAAGTTCCTATCTACAATAGTTTCACAAATTCATGAGTGGTTTAGCTTTATGAACAGGATTTTCTGGAGTACACAAAAGCTTCAAATTGCCATAGTGAGTTTAAAATATTCACAGATAAATGGAAACCAAGAAAGTTTGTGAACAAGAAGCCAGCTCTACAAAAGAAAAAAAAAAAAAAATAGAATGGGAGTTATGTAGCCTAAAAGTAAAAGACAGGGAAGAGAAGCTTGGAGGAGAGTATAAAAATGAAGATGATCAGAAATGGTAACCAAAAGGATAAAAAGACAAAAATAAAATATGACATATGAAAGCCAAAGAATAAATTGGTTGAGGTAAGTAATTCTTTATAATAATAACAACAAATGCTAATGGAATAAATTCCCCAATCAAAAGACACAGTCTGACAGAATGGGTAAAAGAAAAATGAGCCATTTCTGCTGTCTACCAGAGACTTACCTTATACCCAAGTACATAAATAGGCTGAAAGTTAAAGATTGGCAAAAGATATTCCATGTAAATAGTAACCAAAAAAGAGCAAGGGTAGATATACCAATATCTGACCAAAAAGACTTTAAATGAAAAAAAAAAAAATGTTGTAAGAGAAACAGAAAGCCAGTATATATTAGTAAGTCTATGAAAAAGAAATAACAATCACAAATAGCTATGCACCTAATAAGGGTGCCCCAAAGTACATGAAGCAAACATGGGCAAAACTGAAGGAATAAATAGATGTTTCTAAAATAGTAATTCAAGACTTCAATACTCCATTCACATCAATACATGGAACAACTAGACAGAGGAACAACTAGTCAGGGGATCAAAACAGGCCTCAATAATTTTTTTTTTAAATGTGAAATTATAAAAAGCACTTTCTTTGATAATAATAAAATGAAGCTGGAAGTCAATAGTAGGTGGGGTATGGGAAAATTCACAAATGTATGGAGGCTCAAAAACATACTCAAATGATGAGAGTCAAAGAAGAAATTGCAAGAGAAATTAGAAAATATCTCAAGAGGAATGAAAATGAGAACACAGCCTATCAAAACTTAAGGAATGCAGCAAAGGCAGTGCTGAAAGGGAAATTTACAGTCCTAAAAGCCTTTATTAAATGGGAAGAAAACTAAAATCAAAGTCCTAATTGCAGACCTGGTGGAACTAGAAAAAGGACAACTAATTAATCACACAGTAAGTAGAAGGAAAGAAATTAATATTAGAGCAGAAATAAATGAATTTCAGAAGAAAAACATTAGAGAAAATAACAAAACCCAGAAACAGCTCTTTGAAAAAATCAATAAAATCAACAAAATTTAACTAAGTTAACAAAGAAAAAGAGAAAATGAAAATAAAATCAGGAATGACAGAAGACATTACGATTGACCTCACAGAATTAAAAAAGGTCATGAGATTTTTCTGAAAAACTGTATGACAATGAATTAGACAACCTAGATTTAATGGACAAATTCCTAGAAATGCAAATCAACCTACACTGACTCTAGAAAAATATAAGCCCTCAAGTGAAAAGATTGAGTCAGTCATCAAAAACCTCCCAAAGATGAAAATCCAGGACCACATGGCTTCACAGATGAATTCTACCAATTATTTTGAGAAGAATTAATACCAATCCTACTCATACTCTTCCTAAAAATTGAAAAGGAGGAAAAATTACCTAATTTTATGAAGCCAACACTACAACACCAAAGCCAGATAAAGATATTACTAAAAAAGAAAATTACAGTACAATCTCCGTAATGAATATAGATGCAAAAATTCTCCAGAAAATGTTTGTAAATTGAAAGCAAAATTATATTAAAAGAATTATAAACCATAATCAAGTGGTTTTTATTCCTGATACACAGGATAACTAAGTACAAGAAAATCAATTAATGTAATGTACACTGATATATTAACATATCGAAGGAGAAAAACCACATGATTATCTTGATTGATGCATAAAAAACACTTGACAAATGCCAGAATAATTTCTTGGCAAAAACACTGCAAAAGATAGGAATAGAAGGAAAATTCCTCAAAAATATATATATGAAAAATCCAGAGACAACATTGTACTCACTTGGGAAAGACTGAAATCACCTAGTTACCCTCTAAGATTGGAAACAAGACAAGGAAGCTCACTGTCACTACTCTTATTCAACATTGTGCTAGAAGTTCTAGCTAGAATAATTAGGTAAGGAAAGAAATAAAAGTCATCTATATTGGAAAAGAAAAAGTAAAACTGTCAGTAAAACTGAAAGATGACATGATCTTATATTTAGAAAATTCTGAAATTTGACAACAAAGCTACTAGAGCTAATAAATGAGTAAAGCAGAGTGGCAGAATACAAGATCAACATGCAACAATCAGTAGTGTTTATATACAGTGGTAATGAATAATCTAAAGTGAAAATCAAGAAAAAATATCCATTTACAATAGCAACAAAAATATTCAGTTATCTGGGAATTAATTAACCTAGAAGACCTTTTGTATTCATCAGCTTAAGGGGTGATGATGCAAAGTACCAGAAATCAGTTATTTTTTATAAAGGGAATATATTTGGGGTAGAAGCTTACAGTCACAAGTCCATAAAGTATAAGTTACTTTCCTCATCAAAGTCTCTTGCCATGTGTTGGAGCAAGATGGCTGCTGGTCTCTGTAAGCTTTCCTCTTCCTCCTAAATATCTCTCTTCCCAGGACTCGTTTCTTTCTGGGCTCAGCTTCTCTGTTCTCTCCACAAGGTCAGATGTATTTTTTCAGAGTCTCTCTCTTCCTGGGGCCTCAGCCATGTCTATGGAGCCATAACTATTCCTCTGTGTTCTTCTCCTGTGTATTTACTTCCCAGAGCTCCAGCATCAAAACTCTAAACCTCTCCTCTGCCATGTAATTTTCTCTGTGAGTCCCCAACCCCTAGGGACTACTGACATGGCCCTAGTCATAATTTGATAAAGTAAATGTGAAAACTCTGAAGGTATTATAATCTAGTCTTCCCAGGGGAACAGATCGGTTTACAAACACAATCTAATATCTTTTTTTGGAATTCATAAATACTACCAAACTGCTACACCTGCACATACAGAAAACTATGGAACATTGCTAAAAGAAATGGAAGATTATCTAAACAAATGGAAGGAATTCCACCATGTTCATGGATTAGAAGACTATCATTAAGATGTCAATTCTACTCACATTGATTTACAGATTCAAGGCAATCCCAGTAAAAACTCCAACAGCCTACTTTATGAAATAGAAAAGTTAATTACCAAATTTACTCAACTAGGACAGAACAGTCTCTTCAACAGAGTGATAGGAGAACTGGATATACATAATGAAAAGAATGAAAAAGGATCTCTACCTCATTTTTTATACAAAAATTAGCTCAAAATTGATCAAAGACCAAAACATAAAAGCCATGACCATAAAACTCCTACAAGATAAGGTAGGAAAGTATCTGTAAGATCTGGTAGTAGGTGGTGGATTCTTAGCCCTTATATCTAAAGCATGAATCATGATAGAAAAATAGACAAAATGGACCTCCTCAAAATTAAACACTTTGTGCTTTAAAGATCTTCGTGAAGAAGTTAAAAAGGCAGACTAATCAATGGGAAAAAATATTTGGACACCACATATCAGATAAGAGTTTAACATCCATGATATATAAGGGATCCTACAACTCAATGATAAAAAGACAAATGACCCAATTATACAATGAGTTAAAGACTTGAATAGACATTTTTCTAAAGAGGAAATACAAATGGCAAAACACACAGGAAAAGATATTTAACATCAGTAGCTTTTAGAGAAATGCAAATCAAATCTTTAAAGAGATAGCATTTCCCATTTACTAGAATGGCCACTATAAAAAACAAAAGCAAAACAAAAAAAACCCAAAGTGTTGAAGAGTATGTGGACACATAAGAACACTTACTCATGCTTGTTGGGAATATAAAATGATGCTGCTGCTGTGGAAGAATGGCTAGCCTAAGGAAATTAAATATAGATCTGCCATGTGATCAGGCAATACCACTGTTAGGTACATACCCAGAAATGAGAGCAGGGACACGAATAGAAACCTGCACACTTGGTTTCATAGCAACACTATTCACAATTGCCAAAAGATGGAAACAACCCATGTATTAAACAACCAATGAATGGATAAACAAACTGTGGTAAATACATATGATGGAATATTACACAGCTGTAAATAGAAATGAAGTCATAAAACATATAACAACCTGGATAAACCTTGAGGACATTATGTTGAGTGGAGCAAGCCACACAAAAGGACAAATATTGTATGATTTCTCTATAATATGAATTAAATAAAATCAGCAAACACATGAACTTACAAGCCAAATATAGATCAACAGAAGACAGAAAGAGGAGAGTGATTGGGGAGCGAAGGCTTAATTTGTGCAGAATTTGTGATAAGGTTAATAGTAAATATTTGGAAATGGATAGAGGTAATGATAGCACATTATCATGATGTAATTGTCAGTGCTAATATATGAGTATGATAGTGGTTCAAAAGGAAAGTTTAAAGTTGTATATATCATTAGAAGGAAAGCTAAAGGATGAACATGAGACTCTATAGTATAGTAACTACTCTTGTGGAATAAGAGTGTGGTTAATTGAGCAAATATAAGAATATTTTCTATGAGACAGGAAAAATATACATTAACATAATAAGATGTCAATAGGAGGATGAGGCAGCAGACTTGGCCCAGTGGTTAGGGCGTCTGTCTACCACATGGGAGGCCCGCAGTTCAAACCCCGGGCCTCCTTGACCCGTGTGGAACTGGCCCATGCGCAGTGCTGATGCATGCAAGGAGTGCTGTGCCACGCAGGGGTGTTCCCCGCATAGGAGAGCCCCACATGCAAGGAGTGCGCCCCATAAGGAGAGCAGCCCAGCGCAAAAAAGTGCAGCCTGCCCAGGAATGGTGCCACACACACGGAGAGCTGGTGCAGCAAGATGATGCAATGAAAACAGACACAGATTCCCATGCCGCTGACAACAACAGAAGCGGACAAAAAAGAAGACACAGCAAATAGAGACAGAGAACAGACAACTGGGGTAGGGGTGGCAGAAGGGGAGAGAAATAAATACATCTTTAAAAAAATAATAGGATGATATTTGGGCAAAAACATAACTAAAGCTAGCTATGGACTATAGGGAATAGTAATATATTAATATATTTCCATCAATTGTAAAAAAATAAAAATAAAGTGTTATAATAAGTGTAAAGCACCAGACACAAAATACTATATATTGTTTGACTCCATCTATACAAAATGTAAATACAAATAAATTTATTGAGAGGGAATTAGATTGGTGTTTATGTATGGCAGGTGAAGGAGAGAAGGATTGAGAGGTGACTACCAAGGGGTAGGGAGGTTTTCTTTGTGGATTAATGAAAATACTCTAATATTGATGGCAATGATGAATGAACAACTCCATGATTATACCAAAAGCAATTGAATGTACACTTTAGATGCATTGCATCATTTGTGAATATATTTAATAAAATTTATTTTTTTTAAAATGCCCAGGAAAAAGCACCAAAATCAACAAAAGGCTTATAGATCATACTACAAGTAGACTAAGGTAATTCAATCAGGATGTTAAGAGAAAATATTCTAGGAATTTTTAAATAAACTTAGAGAATTAATTGGGAGCTTCCAAATTTCAGAATGCTAAGACAAAAATTTGGAGATGTCTATATCCTCCCACCCCCAAGCCGTTCTGTACATTATGATAAGAGATTATTATTCTAAAATTAAAATTTGACCATGTTTCTTCCTTCATTTAAAAGCTTTGCTAAATGTGGTATAATTTTAAAAGTTGGTAAACCTGTGTATCTGAGAAGAGGGAATAATGGAGTTTTCTGTTTTATATTTGCAACTTTCCTGAAAGTTTGTAATTATTTTGTATTAGTTAAAGAGTGCTGAAGCAAAGTCTGTTGGCTTTCATAAAGGATATTTATTTGAGGTAGGAGCTTACAGATACCAGGCCATAAAGCATAAGTTACTTCCCTCACCAAAGTCTTTTGCCATGTGTTGGAGCAAGATGGCTGCCAACATCTGTCAGAGTTCAGGTTTACTGCATTCCTCTATTTCCAGGTTTTGCTTCTCTCCGGACTCTGGTCCTCTGTTTTCTCCACAAGGTCAGCTGTAGACTATCAGGCAGATGGCTCTGTCTCTCTCCCTGGGGTTTCTTCCACATCTAAAGAGCCATCTCTATTCCTCCATATTCTTCTCCTGGCTCAGGTCCTCTCTTCCTGGGGCTTGCTTCTCTTTCCTCTGTGTGCTTACTTCCTGGGGCTGCAGCTCAAGACTCCAGCATCAAACTCTAAATCAAAACTTCAACATCAAAACCCCCAACACTGTCTTTTGCCATGCCTTTTATCTGTGAGTCCCCAAGGGCAGGGACTCAATACCCTACTGACACAAGTAAACCTCTGAATCCAATATAATCTCATACGCCCAGAGGAAAAAACAGTTTACAAACAAAAGCCAATATTTCTTCTTAGAATTCATCAATAATATAAAACTGCTGCATACTTCAGGATAAAAAGTTAAAAATTAAAGAACTGGGGAAAAGATCCCACTATGTCCTATTACCTAGAGGGGCCAACTGTTCATTTCAGGGTCAGTGGACAGCAGCTCTGCACTCATCCTTTTGAATCAGAGATGAAGGATACTTGCATTACCTGAGTGATGTTTTTATAATTTTTAATTTTTAAAAAGATATTTAGATTACATAAGTATTACATAAAAAGTATAAGGGATTCCCAAATGCCCCCCTCCTCGCACCACCCACATGTGCTCAATTTAACAATATCCTTCATTAGTGTGGTATATTCATTGCAATTGATGAACACATTTTGGAGCATTGCAACTAAGCATGGATTATAGTTAACTTGTAGTTTACACTCTCTCCCATCCAATTTTGTAGGTTATGGCAAGATAAATAATGGTCTATATCTGTTGTTGCAGTGTCATTCAGGACAAATCCCAAGTTCTGAAAATGCCCCCATATTACACCTGTTTTCCATCTCCCTGACCTCAGAACCTCCAGTGGCCACTGCCTCCATATCAATGATATAATTTCTTCCAATGCTAGAATCACAATAAATCTATAACAGAATACCAGCAAGTCCACTCTAGTCCATAGTTCATCCCTAATCATGAGGATTCTGGGATGGCAATTCATACTCCACCTGTAATTGAAAGGGGCTTCAGTCCCATACAGTTAAAGGATGGGACTCCCTTGCTTGCAGTTGCACAGACTCTTGGTTCCTTGGTATAGTGGTTGTCCATTATCACCACCTTGTTAATTGTCCTGGGTGAGTCCAATGAATTAGAGAGTTGATATGACAATGTCATTCAAGCTCAGGGACCAGTTGGCACATGGACAGTACAAAGATTCAAGTCTCTTGGAAATGCACCTACTAACTCCAACAGCAACTATAGGTTCAAATAGAGGAGACAGAAGAACCATGAGCAGGGAAACCACAAATGAGTCCAATTCTGTCACACTGGGAAGCACAAACCCCAAAGTAGAGTCCATTGCCTATCAGGAGCTATCTGCTCTGACCATAGTTCCTGTGTGTTTCTAGAGCCCTCAGGAGTCCCATTATTTGGGATAGTGTCTAATTCAGCAGTCAATGAGATCCTGATGAGATGTGCATAAGCATAACCTCTGGAATTTCCTTCTCACTCACTTTGAAGCCTCTTAGCCATATAAATTCATTTGTCTTTACATTTTCCCCTTTTTGGTCAGTCTTTTTCCAGTTGCTTTACTAGTTGGTGCCTGTTAGTAACTCCCCAGTGCTTGGGAGGCTCATCTGGGAGTTATGTCCCATGCCGGGGGGGAAATTATAGCATTTATATGCCGAGTTTGACTCAGAGAGAGTTCACATTTGAGCAACAAGGAGGCTCTCAGGAGAAAACTCTTAGGCACCCTCTAATACTAGACTAAGTTCCAATTTCAAGAATAAAGTTTCATAAGCACAGTCATCAATATCAAAGGCCTCTCAATGGTCCATCCTCCTTCACTAGCCATTGCCTCTCTTTTGGGGGTTTTCTTGCTGCTCCATTAGAGAATGTGGCAGAGCTCCCCAGAATGGGAATCCAATATTCTTTTGGTTATTGCGTGAATCTCCACCCACTGTGACAATGCCCCATGAATATTTTATCACATTTATATGCCTTATATGCATGGCCAGGTGAAATTCCTCCCATGTATCACCCATCACTGACACCTCAAACAAATGGTTCTCACCTGCCAGTTTTAATACTCTGTGATCCCAAACTTCTTAAAAAATGAAACCAAAAAAATAGCCAAATAAAATTAATAAGAAAATGAAATAATAATGATAGTTTTAAAAATAAGAAATAAAATACAAAAATAAAAAATATAGGATAATAAAACTAATGAAAAAATATATTTAAACTTTTTTGATATTTTGCCTTTCATCATTGTAAGATCTGTTGTCCTCTATGTACAGTGACATTTTCTTTCATTTATTCCCCCAATCTTTTACTTTTCATTTTGTCTTCAAAGAAGTTTTAGGTCACAGCAAAGTCACGTACAAAATACAGAGGACTACCAATATCCAACACCCTCTCCCTTTACCCCCTTCCCCTATTAATAACATTTTTTATGTGGATGGTATATTTGTTACAACTGATGCACAAATATTGAAACATAGCTGCCAACCATGGCCAATGGTTTACATTATCGTTTACATTTGGGGCCATACACTTTTATAAATTTTGGTGAAACTTTACATGGCCTGTATCCATCATTGCAGGATCATGTAGAATACTTACATTGCCCTCAAAATGCTGCCTGTCTCATTTATTCTATTCCTCCCTCCCTCCCCTCATGATCCATGGCAACCACCAGGCTTCACTCTATGCAGGACCACATTCATAGTTGCAACACAGAGGTCTGGATATACTAGTCTGTCCTCCCCTATTGGGCACTACCCATGATCTTGAGAGACTCCCACCCCTCTATGTGAGAATATAGTGGGCCTCCCCAGGATGGGAGTCTCCCACCTTGCTGCTCGTTATATGATAAAACACACTCTGGCAGGATGAAAATTCACACACTCTCTAGAGGCCTGCCCCAGGTGTGCCCTGTCTGAAGTGCCCCCCCCCATATCCAATGTACTAAACCAGTAACACTACCTTACCGTATTGCCAAAAGAACATTCTCAACATTGTAATTTTAACCACATACCCATCAATCCCATGTTGAGTGATAGGTTTTTATAATTTAATGAGCAAACTTTGCCTCCTGGCAAGCAGCTGGGCCTGGTCAAAACGTAATGTCTCCCCCAGATGCCTATGATTTCTTGAAAAATAAAAACATACCAAACATTTGCATGCAAATAAATGAGAACTGAAACATTATAATCACCTACAAGCAAACAAGAATGAGGGGAAACAGAGGGGAAAGGTGAAGGTAGGAGATAGCGGCTGAGTTTACTTCCCCAGCATCTTCTTGGGATCATGACCCTGAATCTATATTTAATCCCTGGTGAAAAGTAATTGATATCAAGAACATCTATTGCTATAAATACAGATTTTATATTAGGTAAGTTTAGAAAAGAAACTGAATTAAATATTTATTAATAATTATTTTTCCTAATTCTTACTAAACAGTTAAACACATTCTATAGTAATTAAAATAACCAGACAGTAACATGATAAAAAATCCAAAATAATCCAATAGAGTCTATTTAATGATCAATGATCAACATAGCAAAAGATAAATTTAGACTTATTTTGCTTATTTATTTTATTTGGCAACACAATTTCTCATGAGCAAAATCCATTCATAATTGTCCCAATGGAGTCTATTTTAAAACAAATGGAAGCGGCGGACTTGGCCCAGTGGTTAGGGCATCCATCTACCACATGGGAGGTCTGTGGTTCAAACCCTGGCCTCCTTGACCCCTGTGGAGTTGGCCCATGTGCAGTGCTGATGCGCACAAGGAGTGCCATGCCACGCAGGGGTGTCCCCTGCTTAGGGGAGCCCCACGTGCAAGGAGTGCCTCCCCCCGTAAGTAGAGCCGCCTAGCACGAAATAAAGTGCAGCCTGCCCAGGAATGGTGACGCACACACGAAGAGCTGACACAACAAAATAACACAACAAAAAGAAACACAGATTCCCGTTCCACTGAAAACAGAAGTGGACAAAGAAGACACAGCAAATAGACACAGAGAACAGACAACCGGGGTGGGGGAGGAAGGGGAGAGAAATAAATAAATAAAATAAAATAAAATAAAACAAATGGATAAGTTCCAGGAAAAAAATTCCATAAAATTCAAGATGATGTCTAAAAGATCTTGTACAATCCATGTTATACCATTCATTTCTCTTTGTGTCCCTTTTTAAAAAATCTCCCACTCAAAGCCTCCAACATCTGTGAGAACAATACATTTACCCATTCTCCAGAGAGAAGAGCCATCCAAGTCCAATAATAGACCATTCTTCAAATTGGTCATCAACCACATGGCAGTTTGAAGTTCTTTTCTGTATTTCAAAAAGAAAAATTTGCTTTTGAACTAATCCATTCCTTTGGATGTGAGACCCTTTTAATTGGACTACATCAGTGAGGAAGACACAGATTGAGAGTTTCTGCTCTCTTGTTGGGTATTAAACAAATGGAGACAGAGAAGAAAAGTTAAAGGGAGTGCACCATTTTTATCCGGCTACTTGACAGAAAGGACTCCAGGTTTTCCCATAGCCTAGATCAAGGTGATAAGTTCCTAGAGGATCAAGGGGCCAAGGCCCAGGGAGGGATGACTGATCAAATACAGCTGAGTTCCAAGACAAAGTAGCATGACACCACAGACCTGTGTCTTGCTTGATCATCACATGGCAGGAAACTAGTATCAACAGAAGCTGATATTGGTGAGAAAACATCTCTGATGATACCTTGATTTGAACATTTCATGGACTTGGAACTGTAAGCTTTTACCCCAAATAATCCCATTTATAAATATATTTCTGGTACTTTGCATTGACAGCCTTTTGGCAAACTAAGACAAACTACAATATCTGAGAAGATGGAAAAGATGATTAGTGAAATAATTTACAGTCCCCACTGCAAAAGCTTTGATTGATACACTTGATCTTCTTCCTTTACAACCCATTCATTATTTTCTTCATTTCAACCAGAATTTCTATTGGTTGAGGTTTCACAGTTAGTAATGTGACTCAGGCCTTCATTCCTGAAAGGCTTATGCCCTTAGTTACCTTGCTCATATTCACAGGTGACAGCTGTGATTGACTGTTTTTCATTCTTTCTGGGCATGGACATCTCAAGAAATATCTCAACATATCTCATAAGTCAAGACATACTTTTCCTTTTCCTCACTCTGAAGTGTAAACCCTTTAATATCTTAGTAATCAAGTTGATTACCAAACCAGTTCTGTAACTTTTTTCTTGTCCTGCTGGTCATTGGTATGAGTAGCCAACATGGCCAGATGTAGATTTTGCTTCTAGCTCAGTGTAATCCATAATGTGTCACTTGGGGGAAACATTATTCTCCTAAAAACCAAGCTCTTGAATTTAGGGGTACTAAAGATTGCAAGGATGGGAAACACACACTGGAAATTATGATGGGATGGGCTGATCTTACTTCTAAGATCCTAATCTATTGGTTCTGCATTTATTGAGCTATTAAGACACACCACTAAATGTCTGTTGTTCAATCAATGCCTCTAGCATGGCCTTGGAGACAATGTCTTAAGCTTACGTACTTTGCTCATGTCATTCCACTGGCTTATTTTAGGATGCTTGATAAGACACATATTTATCCTGGGATAATTTCCTCATGATCACACTCTGCTTTGCCATAAAATAGATGCCCTTCTCTCAGATGTTGTTTGTGAGATATCATATAATAAATTCTCCTGGAGCCCTCAGAAAGATGAGGTGGTAGAGAGACTAAAAATGAGGAAGGTGAGCACATATGTAGAGTAGGTATCAATTCTGGTAAGGATGGATTACTGCCTCATCTAGGATGGGGGATCAGATATAAATGAACTGCAACCAAGTGCCTAGATGGACCCTTTAAAGCATGACTCACTGTAAAGTGCCTGGATGGCCCCTTTAAAGCATGGTTCACTGTCAAGTGCTTGGATCTATATTGAGGAGGCTGATATTTATCAGTGAGAGTGGTGAGAATTAGCCTTGATGAGAGGAAGGCTATGAAACTGAATCATTTCATATACACCATTGTTGTCACTATGGCTCTTCTGATCATGGACTTACTGTCTCAGCCATGGAGTAACTGAGAAGAAGAGACAGCTAAAATGTCTCTTTGATGAAGATTATAATGAGTTTAAGATAACTGCACATTTTGTGCTTATTCCTGTATCACCCTC